>NW_028081087.1:0-963 GCF_014824575.4 Sturnira hondurensis | reverse complement strand
CCTTCTGGTATTCCTATTATTTGGATATTATTACGTTTCATGTTGTCTTGCAGTTCTCTTAAATTATCTTCATTTTTTCTGATTCTTTTTTCCCTTACTTGTTCTGTCTGGGAGACTTTTTTTAACCTGTCTTCCATCTCACTTATGCGATCTTCCGCCATATCGATTCTATTCTTCATACTTTCTACTGTGTTCTTCAGTTCAGAAATTGTATTTTTCATTCCCTCTTGGCCTTTACTGCTGGTTTCAATTTCCTTTTTCATGTTGGTATATTTTGCAGAGAGTTCATTGTAGCTCCCCTGTAGTTTCTGGTAGCTTGTTGTAAGCTCTTGGAATTTCCTGATAACCAGTGCTTTGAATTCCACAGCTGATAGTTGACTGGCCTCTATTTCATCTAATATTCTTTCTGAGGCTTCCTCCTTTTCTTTCATTTGGGGATTGTTTCTTTGTCTTCCCATTGTTTTTGATACTCTTCTTGTTGTCCTCCTCTTCTTACATTGATCTGTCCTGGTTCGCTGGGTTTATGGTGTGAACTTCTGTGGTAGGATACCTGTGAAAGTCACCGGTGCAGTCTCCTGCAGGTATCTTGGTGTTCTCCGCTTCCACCTACTCCTTTCTTTATTGTGCTTGTGTGATCAGTTGTGGGGGAGGCAAAATGGTTTATGATAGCAGAAGGTTATTTTATGTTATTTACAGACACAGTGGGCAGAGAAGAAATAGACAATCTCTAGGCTATGTATAGAGTTAACCGTGCTCTTCAACCCAACTTACCACTTTTAGGAAAGGGCGGGTATAAGTTAAGTGTCTTGTTAAGAAGGTGGGGCTTGTGAGTTGTATCTGGAAAGCAGTGTGGTTGAGGGTGGTCTGATTTGAGGTAAGGTGACAGTACAGGTTAGTAACTGGGTGTAGCGTGTCAGTAAATAGAGTAATAGAAGTCAGGCACCTGTAAGGTGGTCTAAGGTC
>NW_028081086.1:0-612 GCF_014824575.4 Sturnira hondurensis | reverse complement strand
TTTGGGCTGTCTGTGCCTGTTCCATAGCAGGAATGGAGCCCTAAGGTGTTCACTAGAGCAGGGCAACTAAGTCGCTGGGTTGTGACGTTGTATGTGGGGGCGGGGTCAAAGAGGGACAATGGCTTCCCGTCTGCCGCCTGCTGCTGCGGCCCCCACCGGCGCCACAGCCACCACCGTCACCAGGCCCACACGTTTCGTTCCACTGCACGTGAGTGTGCCACCGCCATCAGCCCTCCACCACTGGGTTCGCCCCCTGGGGCCTGCGTGGTCCGTCTCACTGTGCTCGAATGTGCGACCACGGTCAGTTTGCCCCACACCCCGACTGGGTCCGGGCTGCCTGCTCCCCTAGGTGGGGGATCTGTCCTGCCCGACCTTGCTCCGCTGCTGGCTCCGCCTCTCTTACCATCCCCGTTGAACGGTGAACGGTTCGTAGTTGTCGGACTTCCGTATAATTCAGTTTTCTGGTCTCTGGGTGTGTCCTTGTTCTCCAAACCTTTGTTGTATTCAAACTTGGTTGTGGGAGAAGGCACGGTGTTTCCACCTATGCCTCCATCTTGGCAGAAGTCCTATTCTTATACTATCATTTTAAACAATAATGGACAAATTATCTTC
>NW_028081085.1:0-513 GCF_014824575.4 Sturnira hondurensis | reverse complement strand
TGGGTTGTTGTGAGTTCATTTTCATTTGTTTCCAGAAGCTTTCTGATTTCTTTCCTAATTTCAATCTTGACCCATTCATTGTTTAATAGCCTACCATTCAGTCTCCATGATTTTGGGTGGTTTGGGTTTTTTCATTGGGGTCGGTTTCCAATTTCAGTCCTTTGTGATCAGAGAAAATGCTTGGTATGATTTCTATTTTCTTGAATTTGTTGAGACTCATTTTGTGTCCTATCATGTGATCTATCTTTGAAAATGTTCCTTGTGCGTTTGAAAAGAAAGTGTATTTAGCTTCTTTGGGATGGAGGGCTCTATATATATCAATTAGGTCCATTTTGTTGAGGCTGTCATTTAATGCTGCAATATCTTTGTTGATATTTTGTTTGGAAGATTTGTCCAATTTACAGAGTGGGGTGTTAAAATCCCCTACTATAATTGTGTTGCTGTCAATTTCTTTCTTGAGATCCTCCAGAATTTTCTTTATATATTTGGGTGCTCCTATGTTGGGTGCATATA
>NW_028081084.1:0-1694 GCF_014824575.4 Sturnira hondurensis | reverse complement strand
TATTGCATTGAATCTGTAAATTGCTTTGGGTAATATGGACATTTTGATGATGTCAATTCTTCCAATCCATGAACATGGTATATGTTTCAATTTGTGTCTTCCTTGATTTCTTTCTTCAGTATTGTGTAGTTTTCTGCATACAGGTCTTTAACCTCCTTGGTTAGGTTTATTCCCAGATATTTTATTTTTATTTTTGCTATATCGGATGGGATTTTTTTCTTGATTTCTGCTTCTTCTGTTTCATTGTTGGTATACAAAAATGCCTTTGATATCTGGATATTGACTTTGTATCTTTCTGTTTTGCCAACTCATTTATTAGTTCGAGCAGTTTTTTGGTAGAGGCTATAGGATTTTCCATGTACACTATCATGTCATCTGCAAACAGTGCCAGTTTTGTTTCCTCCTTTCTGATTTGGATGCCTTTTATTTCCTTTTCTTGTCTGATTGCTGTGGCTAGAATTTCTAATACTATATTGAATAGAAGTGGTGAAAGTGGGCAACTTTGTCTTGTTCCTGATCTTAGTGGAAAAGCTTTTAGTTTTTGCCCATTGAGTATGATGTTGGCTGTAGGTCTTTCATATATGACCCTTATTATATTGGGGAATGCTCCCTTTATTCCCATTTTTCTGAGTACCTTTATCATAAATCGGTGTTGTACCTTATCAAAGTTTTTTCCAAGCCTATTGATATGATCATGTGGTTTTTGTCTTTGCTTTTGTTTATGTGGTGTATTACATTTATTGATTTGCATACATTGAACCATCCTTGCATCCTTGGGATGAATCCCACCTGGTTGTGGTGTATGATCTTTCTGATGTATTGTTGGATGTGATTTGCCAATACTTTACTGAGGATTTTAGTGTCTATGTTCATCAGCAATATTGGCCTGTAGTTTTCTTTCTTTGTTGTGTCTCTGTCTGGCTTTGGAATTAGGATGATGCTGGCTTCATAAAAGAATTTGGGAGTTTTCCCTCCTTTTGGATTTTTTGGAAGAGTCTGTGAAGAATAGGGGTTAGCTCTTCCTTAAAAGCTTTGTAGAATTCTCCTGTGAAACCATCTGGTCCAGGGCTTTTGTGTGATGGGAGTTTTTTATTACTTTTTCAATCTCATCTGCTGTTATTGGCCTGTTCAGATTTTCTGCTTGTTTTTCATTGAGTTTTGGAAGATTATATTTTTCTAGAAATTTGTCCATTTCACCTAGGTTTTCAAATTTCTTGGCATACAATTCTACATAGTAATTTCTTACAATCCCTTCTATTTCTATGGTATCAGTTGTAATCTCTCCTCTTTCACTTCTGATTGTGTTTATTTGGGTCCTCTCTCTTCTTTTCTTGATGAGCCTACTTAAAGGTTTGTCTATTTTGCTTATCTTTTCAAAAACCAACTCCTGTATTCATTGATCCTTAGAATTGTGCTTTTAGTCTCTATGTCATTTAGTTCTGGTCTGATCTTGGTTATTTCCTTCCTTCTACTTGCTCTGGGCTGTCTTTGTTGTTGTTGCTTGAGTTCTTGGAGGCGTCGCGATAGGTTGTTTGTTTGAAATGTTTCTATTTTCTTTAGGTAAGCCTGTATTGCTATGAACTTCCCTCTCAGGACTGCCTTTGCTGTGTCCCACAAGTTTTGGGTTGTTGTGAGTTCATTTTCATTTGTTTCCAGGAGCTTTTTGGTTTCTTCCCTAATTTCAATCTTGACCT
>NW_028081083.1:0-1924 GCF_014824575.4 Sturnira hondurensis | reverse complement strand
GGGGTGGATGGAGGGGAAGTGGAGAAGGCTCAAGAGGCTTCCTGTGGCCTTGTGAAGGGCCTTGGACCGAGTGGACAGTGCCCGGAAGAGCCCCTTTGAAAGGAGACAGAGCAGCGTGTGGGAATCTGTGCAGAGAGGGACCCTGCCCTCAGGTTCCCCATTGTCTTCCAGGACATCCCGTCTGGGACAAAGGATCACAGCGAATCCTGCCACTGTGAGGAAGAGGAAGGCTGTTGTGTCTTCCACATGCCATGTCCTCAGTGTCCAGATTTCCAGCTTTGACAGGGGGGAGTTGGCAGGAAGGGAGGCATTTTTATTATAAGGGACACGGCTGTTGCTTTGAATGAACTGGAACATGATGAAACCATGTAAGTGAGGTTCATGTTGAGTTTCTCTGTTTCTTAGTGGGCAGGAAGAACTAGATGTTCATATAAGATTTACAATATTCTTCTTTATTGCTTCTGTGTTAATTTTCCTGAAAGTGTTTCCTAACACTTCCTGAGGGACAGGACGGTTTAGTGCAAAAGCAGCACTAAGTAGGGACCCTAATGCCCGCCCATCCACTGCGTCTGTTGGTTTTGGGTCCTGCTTATTATGCCGTCCTCCACCTCACTGAGCTGGCCGTTTCAGTCAGCTGAAAGGAGTGGTGGAAGGAGGTCCTCGGGTTATCCTACCAGTGATGACGAAACCAGCTCTTGACTTCATCTTCCACTGACGCCAGAGCCCACATTTACCCAGAAAATACGGACTCTCAGCACTGTCTCCGGAAAGTGAGTCCATGTCATAAATGACACAGTAAACTGTGCAAATGCCTCCTGGGTTGTCTGAGAGTTTACACTTGCCCGGCCCAGCTGGCCTCACATAACGTGAGCTAGAGACACCCAGCAATGCCCATGGGCAGGTTCTGTGGAAGGTTCTGTTCTCGTCAATCCTGGGCCATAGTCCATAAAAAGGCGGCTGCTGAGGAGGCAGGAGAGATCACCCACCTCCACCGCCTCCACCGCTTTGGCCCGGATTGCAAGCATGGAGTGTGACAAGTTCCTCAGCTTTACTCTCAGAGCATTGATTCCCCGCTCCCCCACCAAGAAACTGTGTTAATAAGAGCTTTAAAGAAGTTTCCTAATGTGGTTGGGGAAGCCAGTGGACTCAGGCAGTAAGACATCAGATATCCCATGCACTGAGCTGCTCACTGGGATGATACTCTCTGGCCCGGGGACGGAGGGCCATCCCAGTGTCTTGTAGCCCTGGTTTGCTGCCCCTCAGTGTCTGGACTCTGGAGAATCCATAGTCTTCCGTGCGCTGGTAGCTTCAGGAGCTCCCTCATAATCCATGAAGAACAGAAACCTTCCCCTCTCTTGCTCGGTTTGATAATGTCTCTCCCCACGCAGTCTGCCTCAAGTGGGCCCCATCATTTCCTAATCTTACAGCTGGGAACAGGGAGGAGGCTTAGTCTTCTCTGGGGACTCCTGGAGTCTCCTTCACATGGAGGGATCCCTGCATGGGTCAGCAGGGGGTGCTGTAACACAGGTCTGGACAGGGTCTGTTCTTCAGCCATCTGTGGTCTGGTTCCAGATGCCAGGTGTTCCCTAGGGCCCCTTGGGAGTCACATATTAAATTTGTAACAGACATCCCCCCCTCATGGGGCCAACTCCCAACAAAGAAACAGACTTATGGTCCCATGTGGGGCAGAGCCATCAGTGAGACAGACAGATGTGCATGGAGAAACCACCCATCCACGGAGTTTGGGGAGGGATAAAAGGGACCCCAGATGCTGCTTGGAAGCAGAGGGTCTCAGAAGACAGAGCCCTGTAGCTTCTCTAACATGGCCCAGGCCGCTGTCGTCCTGGTCCTCCTCACTCACTACACAGGGGGCTGGGTCCTGAGAGTCTGGGAACGTGGTCCCGGGAGGACACAGGGCCTCTCC
>NW_028081082.1:0-876 GCF_014824575.4 Sturnira hondurensis | reverse complement strand
CTCAGATCAACAAGGTATGAGGGATCAGTGCAGAGGCTGCAGACCCTTCGCCAGGCAGTGCCAGGGCCATGGAAGGGCCGCCTTGATCTCTGAGAGCCGAGGGAGGGCAACAATGACAACCCTATGAGAGAACTAGTCACCGGCACCTCTCTAACCAGCAGGATGCAGATTGGAAAACACCAGGAGAGATCGGTCTGCCTGTAGTGGCAGAGAGGAGTGGGCATTGGGAAGCAAATGGGAGAGCTCTGATAACCCATGGAGTCAGGCTATGGTTGCCAGTTTGGGGAACTGAGGGGCCCCAGCATTCCCAGTAGCCTAAGCCAGCACTCTCACAGTCTCGGGGAGCTTCGGGATACTGGCAGTGCCCCTGGAAGAGCACCAGTCACCAGCTCCCTCCCTACCCAGCGGGGCGCAGCCTGAGAAGCACTGGGAGTCGGGTGTGGTTACCAGCTTGGAGGTCTGGGAGTCCCGTGCATTCCCGGTGGCGTGCATTCCCGGTGGTGTGCATTCCCGATAGCGGGGGACCCCAGCCAGGGACTCAGCTGGTGACTCACACATCCTTGGGGAGCTGTGGGCTACTGGTAGGGCCACCGACGGAGCACCAGTGGGGAACTGAGAGCTCAGGACTTGGGCCTACACTCCCGCAGTCTCGGGGAGCTGCACACTACTGACAGGGCCCCTGTGGGAGTGCCAATCGCCAGATCCATCCCTACCCAGCTGGGCACAGACTGAGAAGCACCAGGAGTCAGGCTGTGGCTGCCGGCATGGAAGAATTGTGAGTTGCCCAGTGTGTGCAGCCACAGAACTGGGAAAGGTCCAAGCCAAACCCTGCGAGACCAGGAAAGCCTGGCTGGGAGTGCGTGCCCTCATGCCAGG
>NW_028081081.1:0-983 GCF_014824575.4 Sturnira hondurensis | reverse complement strand
AAAGTCCCTGATCTGATGAGTGGGAAATTCCCATGATTAAAAACTCTCCAACCCCGCTCCCTGCTACTTTTACTTTTAACTTACCGGGCCCCCGTATCAGCGGTCCTCTCGGGCTCCTCTATCCTCGCGATTAGGACTCTGCTGGTCCCCCCAGACCCCCTTTTTCCGGGTCCCTGTTCTTCCAGACCCCCTTTTTCCGGGTCCCTGTTCTTCAGGTGCCACTCTGCCGCTGTCCGCAGCAGCAAGGGTGGTCGCGAGGTGAGGCGAGGGACTTAAAAGAATGGAGAGGACCATAAGCTCTGCTGGCAAATGGCAACTTTATTCAAGGAACTGCTGGCTTATATGCAGAACTGCAGTGGCCTGAGAACAATGTTGTTTTACAAAAGTTTGTACACTCCCGAGAGCTATCAAGAGGGCAAGATGTTCTCATATCCTGAGAACATTAGCCCAAAGATAACAGTGTCCTCATGACTATCACTTTCTTGGAACATGACGCATATGCCAAGATCTTGTTCTTTCCTTCAAGGCTGAGAAGGAGAAGGTCCGGAAGATGTCAAGATACCCGCCAGCTCCAGGGACCAGAAACCAAGTCGCTCCACCATTTTCACAGTGGGGGACTCTGTCCTTGGTCCCCTGCGGCCTGGCGGGCTCCCACAGAATCCCTCTTGAGCACGTACTCTGCGGCTTGTCCCGCTGGGAGTGTGACTTACACTTGAAAACCTACCAGTCTACTCACTTTTCCTACCAGGGACAAAGTTGTCCACAATGTGGCCTATTTGCCTTTTTTTTTTTTTTAGGATTTTATTTATTTGTTTTTTAGAAAGAGGAGAAGGGAAGGAGAAACAGAGGGAGAGAAACATCCATGTGTGGTTGCCCCTCACATGCCCCCAACTGGGGGCCTGGCTCACAACCCAGGCATGTGCCTTGACTGGGAATCGAACTGGTGACCCTTTGGTTCTCAGGCCCATGCTCAACCCACTGAG
>NW_028081080.1:0-1406 GCF_014824575.4 Sturnira hondurensis | reverse complement strand
CTTAGTTGTATTCAAACTTGTTTGTGGGAGAAGGCACAGTGTTTCCACCTATGCCTCCATCTTGGCGGAAGTCCCTCTCTTAATTTATTTCTTCAGTGTTGTGTAGTTTTCTGAGCACAGGTCCTTTACCTCCTTTGTTCTGCTTATTCCTAGGTACTTTGTTTTTCTTGTTGCTATAGTAAAGAGGATTTTCCCCCTAGTTTCTGTTTCTGATATTTCATTGTTGGTGTACAAAAATGCCTTCAACCTGAATATTGACTTTGCATCCCACTATTTTGCAAATTGAATTATTAGTCGAGTAGTCTTCTGTTGGAGCCTATAGGGTTTTCTATGTACTCTATCATCTCATCTGCAAACAATGACAGTATTACTTCCTCCTTTCCAATTTAGATGCCATTTATTTTATTTTCTTGTTTGATCACTGTGTCTTGAAGCTCCCATACTATGTTGAATAAAGGTGGTAGATGTGGACACCTTTGTTTTGTTCATGATCCTTAGGAAGAAAGCTTGCAAATTTTGCCCATTGAATATGGTATTGGATGTAAGTTTCTCATATATAGCTTTTAATGTTGAGGCATTCTCCCTCTGTTCCCACTTTGCTGGGTGTTGTTATCACAAATGGGTACGGTACTTTATCAAATGCTTTTTCAGCATCTGTTGATATGATCCTGTGATTTTCATCTTTCATTTTGTATATGTTGAAGTCTTTATTTGTTCCTTTCATTGCCTGTGTTATATGTGGACTCATGCTCATGCCTATTATGTCATACATTTCTAAAGATTATTGAGGTTTTGTGCTTCTTCCCTGAACAAGCACTTCCTATGGGACCTCATCACTGCCAGTGACTTAATGTGTTTTATATGCTCCTAGCACATAGCTTAATGTCTCATGCCAGGTCTCTTCCCAAACTGCAGTGTTCAAGATCAGTGCTTACTATTGCAGGTCAGCGTGTACATCAGTGCCCACTGAATCCAACCTCACAATAGCAAACTGGTAGTCCTTGAAGTAACTTAAAGGGCCCTAAATGTAAGGAAATCGACTTCAATCTCTATGGGTTTCCCAGTAAAAATAATGCTTTTCAGCAGACCAAGATGGTTCACCCCCTTGGGGGGAAACCAGTCCTTTGAGGTGCTCACCTTAACAAGCTCCATGGGGGACACACACATGACATCATGAAGCTTAAACCATCTCCTCGGTGGTATGGAGGCCGTCTCCACCTCAGAGCAGCTTCTCAGAATCCAGATACTTAGGGATGTGGAGACTGTGCTGTGACACGTCCTGTAACATCGGACTTGTCTACCTGTTACATTCTCATGCCAAGATCCTGCTGAGTAGGACCACCCTGACATTTCTCCTGAGTTCTCTCTTCTCTACTAGTACCACAGACACAGTCACTCACACACTC
>NW_028081079.1:0-1015 GCF_014824575.4 Sturnira hondurensis | reverse complement strand
TTCATTTGAGTTCCAGTTTTCTTCCCATCACTATTGGTTCCCTGTGCATTTTGCTTCATTTCAATTAGTTTAGCCTTCATATATTCCTCTAATTTGTGACTATAATCAACCAGTTCTGTGAGCATCCTGATCACCAGTGTCTTGAATTGTGCATCTGAGAGGTTCGCTATTTCCTGATCACTTAGAGTTATGGGCTCTGGGGCTTTGAGTTCTTCCTGAGCCATATTTTGGACTGTTTGTGCCTCTTACATATGAGGAGCAGAGCCCTAGGTGTTCACCAGGGCCGGGCCACTAAGTCACTGGGTTGTGATGCTATATGTGGGGGCGGGACCAAAGGAAAGCAATGGTGGGCCCCCTCTGCTGCCTCCTGCTACCACCACATGTGTGACCGAGGTCAGCCCGCTGCTGGGTTCGCTGCTAGGGCCTAAGCAGTCCGTCTCACTGCTCACTTCCCTGCTGGTTTATCTGTGTGCGAATGTGTGACTGCAGCCAGCCTGCCGCCCCGAGCCCTCACTGGGTCAACCTGACGCAGGGCTGCCTGGGTACCTGGGGTCAGGGGATCTTTCTTGCCTGTCCCTTCTCCACTGCTGGCTCCACCCCTCTTACTGGTCCGGTTGAATGATTCGTTGTTGTTGGACTTCCATATAGTTCAATTTTCTTTTCTTTGGCTGTGTCTTTGTTCTCCAAACCTTTGTTGTATTCAGACTTGGTTGTGGGAGAAGGCACAGTGTTTCCACCTATGCCTCCATCTTGGCCGAAGTCTGTATCATGGTTTTTGTAGTGGTTCCAGAGTCCTTAGATATTCTTGGTTCCCCCCGCCCCCCGGTCTTTTTGTTCTCTTTCCTATATTTCAGTTTTGGAGTTTTCTATTGAGATATCCTCAAACTCAGAGATTTTTTCCTTAGCTGCGTCCAGTATATTAACGAGCCCGTCAAAGGCATTCTTTATTTCTGCTAGTGTTCATCTTTAGCATTTCTTTTTGATCCTTCCTTAGGAATTCTATTTTGGGTTATGC
>NW_028081078.1:0-728 GCF_014824575.4 Sturnira hondurensis | reverse complement strand
GGAACACACTGATGAGAACATTTTCTATCGGCTCCTATACATCAGTCTCTTCCTGGGACTGGATGTAAAACACAAGTGGGAAGCTTTCCTTGGAAAATCTGAAGCCAGAGTTTCCATCGCAAAAGGCTCTGAGACAGATGTCCCAGGTCACCCACTCCAGGGCTGCTGCTGTGCCCGAGCCACACTGAGGATCCACGTCTGTGGTGCTGCTGCTTCGACAATAGGTGACCTTGTTCCTGAGACCAGGCCCCACATGGTGGCTGCATGAGCCAGCACAGCCCACAGGCAGGAACCTGGAAGACATAAATAAAGAGGGACTGAGATGTGGGGTCCCCGCTTCTTTGTCCCCAGCTTCACTCCCCTGAGAACCAACAATCCCAGAGGTCGTGGTGGTTTCCATGGGCTCAGAGCATTGATGAGATTTCAGGACCTTTATGTGTCAGAATCACGGTGTTTGATCTCTGCTGCTGCCTCTGCCAGGACAGTTGCCCTTGACTGTCTGTCCTGGGTCCCAGGCCCTGAAGGAGGCTGGATGAGCAGGGAGAGATGCAGGGACCTGTCTGCACAGGGCCGGGACCACACTGCTCAGGGGACAGACTGGGGCAGGAAGCCCGAGGGAGCGTGAGCATCAGGGAGCTTCACCTGCATCAGGTGTGATCAGTGAGGGGAAGGGGAGTCCAGGATGTGGGGGCGACAACCTGAGCCCGGATCTGGACCCTGGAACTAGC
>NW_028081077.1:0-773 GCF_014824575.4 Sturnira hondurensis | reverse complement strand
AAAAAAAGGATCTTCTAAAGCACTGATGTTGACACCTAGCCAAGGAAAACACTTTTTGAAAAAGATTTTATTAGCCCTGTCTGGTGTAGCTCGGTGGATTGAGTGCAGGCCTGCGAACCAAACAACTGCGGTTCGGTTCCCAGTCAGGGCACATGCCTGGGTTGAAGGCCAGTTCCCAGCAGGGGACACATGACAGGCAACCATACATTGATGTTTCTCTCCCTCTCTCCTTCCCTTCCCCTCTAAAGATAAATAAATAAAATCTTAAAAAGGATTTTATTTATTTACTTTCAGAGAGAGGAGAAGGCAGGAAGAAAGAGGAAGAGAAAAACATCAGTATGTAATTGCCTTTTATGTGCCTGCCACTGGGGACCTGGCCCACAATCCAGGTGTGTGCCCTGACTGGGAATCAAACCAGAGATCCTTCTGTTCACAAGCCCTCACTCCACCCACTGAGCCACACCAGCCAGATCATAAATACTGTTGACTAAATTCAAAACATAACACATCAGTCAGGAAGGCCAGACAAGCAGAACCACACACAGTAGCACACTGAAAATGTGAAGGGAGGAGATCTTCAAATAGGAAATTTACTCAATTAGTTCACTGACAATTAAGAGGAGTCTACTTGACTATGCAGAAAAAAAAGAGAAACTTGTGATAGGTATTTTTCCCAGATATGAGTTTCTGTGATAACAAATTCAGCCCATATTATTAAAATGACATTTGATTCATATCACTGAGGTCATACTTTTTAAAGGTTTTCATTTATT
>NW_028081076.1:0-696 GCF_014824575.4 Sturnira hondurensis | reverse complement strand
GTTACAGGGACTCAGAGGACACAGAGTGGTGTGCGTCAGGGCCCCAGCCCTTGTCATTAAGTCTGAGGCCGGGAGATGGGACTGTAGCTCTTTTGCTTAATCCCGAAAAGTCCGACTCTTCCTGTATTTCCTCCAGGGGCCTATCTCCAGCTTGACAAGTGCTGACAAGTGCCCCCCCCCCCCAACAGAGCCCACTGACTACACATGTCCGGACTATCTCTTTAGGCCTCAGTTTTTTACATTCAAAGACAAAGGGCAGAAGATTTCTATCTTCAGCTGCCAGGGCACAAGCCTACACAGGCTCGTGGAGTTCAGAAGCATTTCCAGCCTCCTCCTCAGAAAGCACGATGTTGACTCGGGGCCACTGATGCTCAGGGAACTGTGTTTCCACCGTCCAGGGAGGAAAACACCCTGAGTTCTCCTAATGGACGAGGGCCAGCATCAGCGATAATGAGCAGCAGCATGTTAAGTGAGCTGGTGCCTCCCTTATTCTTCAGTCTCATCTCAGGTCCCTCTTTCTCTTCCAGCCACGCGGGACCTGGGTTAGTTCCTCTGCTGTACTTGCTCTCCTGCCACTGGGCCTTTGCACGTGCTATTTCCACTTCCTAGAAAGCTCTCTTCCCTCCTTACCTGTACTTGGTTGACTCCTCCTTGGCCACAAGCTAAGGGTTCCCTAGGATCTGTTACGTGTTCCCA
>NW_028081075.1:0-903 GCF_014824575.4 Sturnira hondurensis | reverse complement strand
CAGATCCACTTTAAATTTTTTGAGGTATCTCCATACTGCTTTCTATAGTGGTTTCACCAATCTGCCTCCCCTCCAACAGTACGAAAGGGTTCCCCTCTCTCCACCAGCATTTGTCATTTGTTGACTTATTGATAATAGCTATTCTGACAGGTAAGAGATGGTATCTCGTTGTGGTTTTAATTTGCATTTCTATGACGATTAGTGATGTTGAGCACTTTTCCATAGGTCCATTGGCCATCTGTATTCTTCTTTGGAGAAGTATCTATTCAGCTCCTTTGCCCATTTTTAAATTGGGTTGTTTGTTGTTTTTTTTTTTGATGTGGAGTTTGTAGGTTCTTTATAAACTTTGGGTATTAATCCCTTGTCAATTGTAATGGCAAATATGTTCTCCTATTCTGGGGGTTGTCTTTTTATTTTGTTGATGTTTTCCTTTGCTGTGCAAACATTTTTAGTATGATGTAGTTTTTGAGTTTGTTTGTTTCCCTTGCCTGGGGAGATATATTTGATAAAATATTGCTATGAGCAATATTCAAGATTTTGCTGCCTATGTTTTCTTCTACAATTTTTATGGTTTGGGGTCTACCATTTAAGTCTTTGATCCATTTTTAATTTATTCCTTTATGTAGTGTAAGAAGGTGGTCTAGTTTCTTTCTTTTTTTTTTGCATGTATCTGTCCAATTTTCCCAACATCATTTATTGAATAAACTATCTTTAGCCCATATTATGTGCTTACTTCCTCAGTTGAATATTAATTGACTATAAAGGTGTGGGTTTATTTCTGGGTTCTTTATGTGCTCCATTGACCTATATGTCTGTTTTTTTATGCCAGTACCATGCTGTTTTGATTACTGTGGCCTTGTAGTATAGAATAAGTATAGTATAGTATATTAGGTAGCTTGATTC
>NW_028081074.1:0-529 GCF_014824575.4 Sturnira hondurensis | reverse complement strand
AAGGGGCCTGTTATGGGAGTCATCTGCTTTGTACATATGATGACATTGAGCATATGGGCAGGAAAGAATGGGCCGGGACGGGCTAGGATTCAACCTCAGGATCCAGTTTGAATATTTTTCCCTAGGAGGCATTTCCAGAGGGAAGCACTGTTGGCATGGCCCACAAATGGGAGACACAAAGACATTTGGAGGGGTAGTAGGCTCTGTCTCTCTAAATTGCTCTCTGATCCCTGGAGCCTGACATGTATGAGGTGAGTGGAGAGATAGGCAAAGAAGGAGCCCTGGCCCAAGGCCTGTCACATGGTCCAGAGAGCGCCGGCCTGAATTTCTGGACAGAGTGGGAAGAAATCCTCCTGGTATTAAAAAGAGGCACTCCTCATAGAAAGGGCTGAATGGCGTTCCCCAGAGAGCTGCCCATCACTCTGTGCCATCCCCCCGCCACATTTGCAAACCAAAAGCAATGAATGCTGCATCCCAAGTATCAGAGATGACTGACACCACCGATTTCTCAATGACAAAGGACGCATGG
>NW_028081073.1:0-1108 GCF_014824575.4 Sturnira hondurensis | reverse complement strand
TTCTAGCTATTAGCAGACTATGCTTATAGTCACATTGTAAGAAGAGGTTAAGCTTAGATTTGAGCCTAGATCAGCTGGACTCATGAACTTTCATCAGTAACCGTTGTACATACTGCCTACTTTATAGAAAAGTTATAAATCTGAGGAGGAAAATACCTCAATTTAGGGTAGTTATAACATTTTTGTTCATTCATTCCTATCTAACAATTTGAAGAATTAAAAATGAAGGAAAGGGCCCTGGGTGGTATGGCTCAGTGGATTGAGTACCATCCTGCAAACAAAAGAAGGGTCGCTGGTTCAATTCCCGGTTGGGGCACATGCCTGGGTTGCAGGCCAGGTCCTGGGTTGGGGGCGTGTGAGAGGCAACTCATCAATACATCTCTCACACATTAGTGTTTCTCTCCCTCTCTTTCTCCCTCTTTCCCCCCTCTCTCTTAAAGTAAATAAAATATTTTTTAAAAATGAAGGAAAAGAGTTGAAAAGCATTAGAATGTGTCTTTTTTGTGAGTGCACATTTTTAAAAAAAAATAGATTTTATTCATTATGCCATTACAGTTGTCCCATTCCCCCCCCTTCACTCCCCTCCACCCTGCACACCCCCTCCCACCCACATTCCCCCACTTTAGTTCATGTCCATGTGTCATAAGTTCTTTAGCTTCTACATTTCCCATTCTACTCTTGCCCTCCCCCCGTCTATTTTCTACCTACCATCTATGCTACTTATTCTCTGTACCTTCTCCCCCTTCTCCTCCTCCCAACTCCCCTGTTGCTGGTCCTCCATGTGATCTCCATTTCTTTTTTTTTAAGATTTTATTTATCTATCTTTAGAGGGGAAGGGAAGGAGAGAAGGAGAGAAGTATCAATGTATGGTTGCCTCTTACAAGTATCAATGTGAGAAAGTATCAATGTGAGTTCCCTGCTGGGAACTGGCCTCCAACCCGGGCATGTGCCCTCACTGGGAATCGAACCACGATCGTGTGGTTCGTGTGGTTCACAGGCTCGCGCTCAATCCACTGAGCTACACAAGCCAGGGCTGATCTCCATTTCTTTGGCTCTGCTCCTGATCTAGCTGTCCTCTTAGTTTGCTTTTGTTTTAGGTGTGGTTGTT
>NW_028081072.1:0-570 GCF_014824575.4 Sturnira hondurensis | reverse complement strand
GCTGTGGCCATTTTCATCATATTGCATCTCTCAACTGATGAACAGCATTGAGGTAGTACTCCTTATTAATTGTTTGCCCTGGAGGGGTGTACTCATGATGGACAACACCTGCCCAATCAGAAAACACAGTTAATGTGGTCTTCATCTTGCTGTGACTTTGCTGAACCCTCTTTGGGCATGGAGAACCAGGTGACTTCCATTGGGACAACTGGGCCCTCATTGCCGGATCATCCTGTAGACCCACAATTCATCTTTGGCTGTGACCTTCTTGAGGAAATCTGGTTTATTGGTAGCAATTTGAATCAAGTCATTAGCAACTGCAGCACAATGTTCCTTCTGCTCTGGTAGCAGAAGCTGCAGAATGAATTTTGCCACGAAACGTTTCATGAAAACACCCTGTGTCTAAATCTTGGACGCAGTAGTGTCTGGAATTCCCAGATCAGCTTCTGTTTCTCACACTGTCAGTTGCTGATCTTTGCTGATTGCAGCTCGTGCATGCTCAGCATTCTCAGGTGCTCTGCTTGTTGCACACCTTCCAAAATGTGGATCATTTTCAACAGATTATTGACC
>NW_028081071.1:0-1130 GCF_014824575.4 Sturnira hondurensis | reverse complement strand
GGAGTATATCCTAAGAACCCTGAAGTACCAATCCAAAAGAACCTATACACCCCGATGTTCATAGCAGCACAATTTACGATAGCCAAGAGGTGGAAGCAAGCTAGGTGCCCATCGGTAAATGACTGGATCAAAAAGCTATGGTACATTGACACAATGGAATTGTATGCAGCAGAAAGGAAGAAGGAGCTCCTACCCTTTGCTACATCATGAATGGAACTGAAAAGCATTATGCTGAGTGAAATAAGCCAGGTGGTGAAAGACAAATACCATTTGATATCACTGTTAACAGGAATCTAAACAACAAAACAAACAAGCAAGCAAAATATGACCAAAGACACGCAAATACGGAACAGGCTGACAGGGACCAGAGGGGAGAGGGGAGAGAATCACTGGGGGAAAGCGGATGGACTCACATGAACAAGTATAAAGGACACATGGACAATAACTAATGTGGGGGTGGAAATGGGAGGGAGGTGGGGGACACTGGGGGGCAGGGCTGGGAATATAAGACAGAAAACTGTACTTGAACAAGAATAAAAAATAAATAAAATAAAATAAAAAATAAATAAAATAAAATAAAATATCTGGGTAAAGAAAAAAAAAGAAAGTGAAAAAACATTCTAGGGTAGTAATCTTTTATCCCCTGGAGACTTTGTAAATATTAGAATATATTAGAAATTGTACAATCAACATTTTTCATGCAGATGTACTTTGCTTTATTTTGATTGACAAATTATTATGTTCAGAATAATGCTTTCCTTTTACATGTGTCTCTTCCAATAAACATGTTAAAGGCATATTCCAGAATAGGAAATAATTTTGCAGAAACAATTTTCCCTATCAAATAAATCTTATTTAACTTTCACGGTGATTTTTTTGTATTCCTTCGATTATAATCAGTATACATGTGCACATGTACTGCATATGCATTGCATATAAGTACTTCATATAAATGTGTCTTATTTATATCCTTGATGTCAGAATTTAAAAGGAAAATTTAAAAAGTGGATAAAATAGAGAAAAGTAAATATAATAAAGTGTCAAGATTAAAATGGGGTAGCCAGGAGGCAGTTTACCATAAAAAAAAAAACAGAAAATTTGAATTTCACCTCTTTTTTGATATTCAAAGA
>NW_028081070.1:0-681 GCF_014824575.4 Sturnira hondurensis | reverse complement strand
ATGCTTTTCAGGCTCACTTCTATCATCACAAAAGGGTCTGCTACAAAGCATATGTACTTCCACATCTACATTTTGACAGGCTTTCCTCCAGGAAATCTATGAAGTTTCCCCTATTTCACAGATAGCACGTATTCCATATGATTCCTATGTGTGAAAACAAGTTTATTGCTGAATGTTTTGGAATAGTATTTTAGAGGAAACGTTTTCACGCTCAAGAACACTTTCTCAGAACTGCCAGAAAAGTTGAAGTATTTCAAAGAACATTGAATATCTGTACCTGTAAAAGGAGTTGACTGCACTACGGTTGGAATCATTTCAGACAGTTTTTTTGAAACAAGCTTTGGAAGGAACTTGTTCATTCCAAGAGATTTCCCAAATTATGAACATTTCATAGTGGTTAGAACACAGGGAAGCTCAGTTGTGTGAAAGAAGAAAACTGCTCATCTGCTTTACATGTTGGCATTCACAAAGGAGTTTCTTCCAAGCAGGTAGTGCAGAGTACATGAATGCCTATTCTTCCTTGTTATTTTCTGCTGGAAAGAATGTGTTTCAGTGAATCTTTCAGTAGAAGCTCCGCTACGTTTAAAGTTACACGGCTGTAAATTCCCAGTGACTCCTTCCAGAAAGCAAACGTGATTTGAGTTGCCTTTCCTCCAGTCTCCAACTTAGTTAACACGGGAC
>NW_028081069.1:0-1240 GCF_014824575.4 Sturnira hondurensis | reverse complement strand
AATTATGTTCTTCAGTGGCTCCGTAGACATTTTAATATGTATACTTTACATATCAAAGTACACTGTTAAAGTAAAATTAAGATTTTTCTATTCTGAATAATTCAAATTCCCTTGAACACTCTTACCTTCTCCTCCTGCCCACATATTAATATTATCAATTAGTTCAGTTATATGTTTTGAAAAATATTTCACAATACCTTATGATTGTTATTTCATATAGCCAGTGTTAATTTATATTTACCTATGTGTCTGCTGCTTTCTACCTACTATGGCTACTCAGAATTTCCTTGTGGGATTTACTTTCCTAGTTGTGAAGTATAACTTTTCAACTTTTCTTCAGGTAGTCTGCTGGTGAGAAACTCTCAGCTTTACCTTGTTTGAAAATGTCTTTTTTTCCTCCTCATTTTTGCAAGATCATTTGTCAGGGTGTACAAATCTAGGTTGAAAGTTATTTCTACCTAGGCTTTGAAGATATTAACCTACATCTTCTGGCTTCAAGGTTGCTGTAGGTAAGAAAGTCTTCAATTGTCTCCCTTTCTTGGATGTCACCTTTGACTTTGCTGTTCTGCAGACTCACCATAATGTTTTGAGATGTGGGTTTTTTTCACTTATCCCATGAAGAGTTTATTACCTTCTTCATCCTAAAAACTTACTGTCCTTCATCAGCCCTACAAATTCCCACTTATTAGTAATAAAAAAATAATTTTCTGAAATTGTCTCTCCTTCGAGCTCTCTCTCTTCCTATCGTAGAACTCTGATCAAGTATAAGTTAGACCGTTTCACTAATATCTCCCTGTTTGTATTGCTTATATTTTAATATTTAAAAAGTTTATTTTTAAAAATGGGTATGATCATATAAGAGAAAAATGTGGCTGTCCATGTAGAATTCCAGAGATCTGGAAGGCCAGGTTTCAGGGAACTAAGAGAGTGATCATCAACCATGAAGGTGGGAGTCAGGATGGGGCATTCTTCCCTGTGCTACTGGATACAGAGCACACTGGTGGAGGGATCTCCCATTCCAAATAACACTGCCAGGGCTTCATGGCTGAGAGAGCTGTTTTTGTTCCTTAGTGGTGGCATGTCAATCTAGTCAACAATCCCTCCCCAATAACAAACTGGTACCTCTCCTGCTTCTGGGCACTGTGGGTTGCTGGGTACTTGATGAACTGGCAGCAGTGGGTCAGCCAGGAGCCAGGACTCTGAGCTCTACTCCCAGCTCTGCCCAAGTCCCTCTGGGTCA
>NW_028081068.1:0-1108 GCF_014824575.4 Sturnira hondurensis | reverse complement strand
AGGTGCCGCGGCTGCTTCATTGGCCGCATGGGACAAGTCCCTGAAACTCTCCGGGACTCAGTTTCCTTGGCTGCGAAGTGCAGGAGCGGGAGGCAGTCTGTGCGCGAGGCGAACGCACCGCCGTGGGGTTTCAGGCCCCGAGGCCCACGCAGTGGCTCGTGGTGAGCAGGCAGAAGGGGGCTGCCGGGGGCTGCCAGGGCCTGCCCCCCAGGGAAAAACAGAGAATCCTCTAACCGGGTTCACGAGCGAAAACATCGGAAGAGACCCTTCCAGAAGCAGGTTCTGAGGGCGTTTCTCTCCTGCCAGGTGTGCCCGACAGAATTGAGGAGAGGGAGGAACCCCAAAATCCCCGGGGGGCTGACTATCGGGGGCATAGCAGAACCTGGGAGCCCTCCCCCAGGTCTGTCTGAGCCCTGAGCCCTGCAGGCAAACTGGCCACGAGCCTCCTTTGTGTTTGGGAGAAGGGAATGGAAGATTCTGAGTCCAGCCCCTTTTAGGCCTTCTTCAGGCTGATCGAGGTGCTGGGGGAAATAATTTATGATTTGAGAGCAAACAGAAAACTTTGTTCCACACCTAACTGCCCATTCTGCAGCTCCCAGGGCGATGAGTGAGACCACAGTCCGATGACACTGCCTTCTCTGGCGCCTGCGTCTGTAATTTAAAGCAGGTGAGTGACAGGAGAGCCCTTGTCCCCGAGACAGGCAGTTCTGGGAGGTTTGGCGGAGGCAGTAGAACGTGAGGGGACCCTCCCTGCTCGGGGACTTGATGGCGCTGCCGTGCGCTGTCCTGCTCGTGACTGTCACTCTCACAGCACAGCATGTGATTCAGAACCACGTCCAGCGGTCGAACCAGAGGCGGGGGGTGCGGGCCACTGACCCACTGTTTATTCAGTCGGGCACGTGAGGTCTGCAGGGTCCTAGGCCCAGCACGCGTGTTCGGCAGGTGATGGGTGCCGAGAGGAGGGGGAACAGAAATAAATACTAGTCCTTCACCAGTAACGCCCCCTCCACCACCTCATATGGGAGGCCTCCACCAGTTCCGTGTCTTACAAACAGCGACACTGAGCATCACAGTGAGGAAATCAGAGTGAAACGTATATCAATCCCCT
>NW_028081067.1:0-981 GCF_014824575.4 Sturnira hondurensis | reverse complement strand
AGGCCACAAGGCCTAGCCTCCCCAGGGATGCTGGTGATGAAGAGGGTTCCTTTCATGGGACCTTTCCTCTGAGAAAATTATGGCCATGGCCCTCCACACTCTGCTGCCCCTGAATACAATGGACCCTTAGTGCCAGAATCTGAGAATGTGGAGCAGCCACAATTCTCTCACAACCTCTGTTCAATAATTGGATGACACTGCATCAAACACAGGTGTACTGCTGCTTTGTTTTCCCTCCACTGTATAAAAAGTGTGCTTCTTTCTGATGTCATTTGTGAGGGGTCTCTGCTGTGGACCTTGGGGCCTTAATGGAGACTTAGCACAGACAGTTTTGGACACAAATCCAAGACTCACACATCGAGGATCAAAGGGCCCCTCCCAGCCTCTATAGATACTCATGTAAAAGTGGTCACAAGTGTTCGAGTTATTAAAAATAGAGTCTCTGAAGAAACTGCCCTATATGTTTGGATCTTATTTATAACTAACTTGAAATCGACATATTACTAACTATGAAATTGTGATTATGCACTCTACCCATCGCGGACACTTTCATTCTTTATGTTTAAGAGTTTGGGAAAAAAAAACTAATGCCTCATAATACCTATAAGAAAATACATGAGATACCAAATCCCCTTTTGCACACAGAAGGGTGAGGCCATCCATGACCTGTTTGCATTGAGACTCACAACCTACATGTCCTCTTGTCCCTGGTCAGGAGAAGAGATGTCCAGAGTGAACCTGACTCAATGCCTCCCCACTTAGGAGAACAGAGTCCCCCATATGCAAATTTCTCCTCAGCTCCAGGGTAAAACCTACCCTGGGCTGTGGGGGATTCACAGCTCCCTCCTCACACTGGGCTGGGGTCTCTGGGGAAGGCAAAACTGTGCTCTAGAGAAGATGAGACTGCTAGGTCTTCTCCCATGACTGGTGACAGCCCCCCATGGTGAGTGTCTCAGATGTAAAATATGACTCTCTGAGATG
>NW_028081066.1:0-1374 GCF_014824575.4 Sturnira hondurensis | reverse complement strand
TTGTATGAAGACAAAACATTTTAGAAAAGAATGTCAAAAAGCCATGAAGTAGATTGGTGCTGACATCCCCATATCCCTCATGGAACTGTTTGTCCATCTCATTTCTTGTCATAAACCTGGAGGATTTGTTTAACCAGTTACTTGTATAGTAATTGCAATCTTGGGGAGAGTAAGAGGCCATAAATTTCCTATGGCTATTGATATGCAAATTAATGCTCAGGACTCACTCAGTCCACCTGCATAGAGCTTCACCCCTGAGTGTGTCCTCTGGTGTCTGATGAGAGCTGACTTGCATGTAAAGCCTCTCCCACACTCCCTGCAAACATAGGGCTTCTCCCCTGAGTGTGTCCTCTGGTGTCTGATGAGATGTGACTTGCATGTAAAGCCTCTCCCACACTCCCTGCAAACATAGGGCTTCTCCCCAGAGTATGTTCTCTGGCCTCTGATGAGATGTGACCCATCATTTAAGCCTTGCAAACACCCTCCATGCTCGATTGTTGTTATTCTTGACATTCCTACTTTCACAAAGAACTTGCCTGCACCCTCCGGACTCTCTTTCTGGCCTCTGCGGGGCTCTTCCTCCATCATTTGCTCATGCTCATTAGAGCTCCTCATTTGTTCTTTGGAAGGTTGGAAAGATCTTGAGATTCTCTTTTGACTGATCCTTTTAAGCAAAGGTTTGGATCTCTCTTTAGCCTCTTGACCCTCAATTTTATCACTCCAGTTGTGTGTATTAGTATGTTGGTGCTGCCGATTCTGATCCTCTGGACAGGGTTCCTCTGCTTGGAGGTGTTTTCTTGCAGATGTTCCCTGGAGAATCTGAGAGGGATGACTGAGTTTCACGTGTTGGCTGAGGAATTTCTGAGTGGAGAAGGCCGGAGAGCAGGAGGGACATGGGTGAACCTCTGGCTTTGGTTCCGCTGAAAGAGAAAGGTTTGGTCAGGGAGATGTTGATGAGAGAACGCTTGGGCCGTATGATACGTCTCCTGGTAAGACCTGCCCCATGAATCCTTCTTACTGTGGTGACAACACAAGCTCTTTACCCAAGTGTCCACTTGCAGTTTATTTTCCTTTTTATTTTTTGCAGTGCCTCTTCAGAAATCTAGAAAGCCCACACCAAGGGTCTTTTCTAATATTGCCCAGACTAGGGGCTTTCAAGGATCAGGAGAGGCCATTTCATTCCCTGTGTGGATGGAACTGCAGTGACCTTTTCCATGTATCAGTATCTTCTATGTCATGTTAAAAAGGAAAACCACAGGCCCCAACTGGAATTGCTTCTCTCTGGTTTCCAAAACGGTAAAATAAAATGTCCTTCCTGCCCTTGCTGTTGTGGCTCAGTGGTCGAATGGCAGAAGCAAAGAGTTGCAGGTTCAA
>NW_028081065.1:0-1295 GCF_014824575.4 Sturnira hondurensis | reverse complement strand
TTTTTTAAAAAGATAAACAAAATAGACAAGCCTTTAAGTAGGCTCAATAAGAAAAGAAGAGAGACGACACAAATAAACAGAATCAGAAATGAAAGAGGAGAGATTAAAACTGATACCACAGAAATAGAAGGGATTGTAAGAAAGTACTATGAAGAATTATATGCCAAGAAATTTGAAAAACTAGGTGTAATGGACAAATTTCTAGAAAAATATAATCTTCCAAAACTCAATGAAGAAGAAGTAGAAAGCCTGAACAGACCAAGAACGGCAAATGAAATTGAAGCAGTAATCAAAAAACTCCCATCACAAAAAAAGCCCCGGCCAGATGGTTTCACAGGAGATTTCTACAAAGCATTTAAGGAAGAGCTAACACGTATTCTTCACAGACTATTCCAAAAAATCCAAAATGATGGGAAACTGACAAACTCTTTTTATGAAGCCAGCATTATCCTAATTCCAAAACCAGATAGAGACACAACACAGAAAGAAAACTTTAGGCCAATATTGCTGATGAACATAGATGCTAAAATCCTCAACAAAATATTGGCAAATCGCATCCAACAATACATCAAAAAGATCATACACCACGACCAAGTGGGATTCATCCCAGGGATGCAAGGTTGGTTCAATATCCGCAAATCAGTAAATGTAATACACCACATAAACAAAAGCAAAGACAAGAACCACATGGTCATATCAATAGATGAGGAAAAACTTTTGATAAGGTACAACACCAATTTATGATAAAGGTACTCAGCAAAGTGGGAATAGAGGGAGCATTCCTCAATATCATAAAGGTCATGTATGAAAGACCTACAGCCAACATCATACTGAATGGGCAAAAACTAAAAGCTTTTCCACTAAGATCAGGAATAAGACAAGGCTGTCCACTTTCACCACTGCTATTTAATATAGTATTGGAAGTTCTAGCCACAGCGATCAGGCAAGAAAAGGAAATAAAAGGCATCCAAATCGAAAGAAGGAATCAAAACTGTAACTGTTTGCAGATGGCATGAGAGTGTATATGGAAAACCCTATAGCCTCTACCAAAAAAAACTACTCGAACTAATAAATGAATTTGGCAAAAGAGCAGGATACAAAGTCAATATCCAGAAATCAAAGGCATTTCTGTATACTAACAATGAATCAGCAGAAGCAGAAATCAAGAAAAAAATCCCATTTGATGTAGCAGAAACAAAAATAAAATATCTGTGAATAAATCTAACCAAGGAGGTTAAAGACCAGTATGCAGAAAATTACACAACACTGAAGACAGAAATCAAGGAAGACACAAA
>NW_028081064.1:3470-4070 GCF_014824575.4 Sturnira hondurensis | reverse complement strand
GCACCAACATACTACTACACACAACTGGAATGATAAAATTGTGGGTCAAGAGAATAAAGAGAGGTCCAAACCTTTGCTTAAAAGGATCAGTCAAAAGAGAATCTCAAGATCTTTCCAACCTTCCAAAGAACAAATGACGAGCTGTAATGAGCATGAGCAAATGATGGAGGAAGAGCCCCACAGAGGCCAGAGAGAGTGTCCACGGGACACAGGCAAGTTCTTTGTGAAAGTAGGAATGTCTGGAATAACAATCGAGCATGGAGGGTGTTCGCAAGGCTTAAAGGAGGGGTCACATCTCATCAGAGGCCAGAGAACACACTCAGGGGAGAAGCCCTATGTTTGCAGGAATTGCGGGAGAGGCTTTACATGCAAGTCAGCTCTCATCACACACCAGAGGACACACTCAGGGGAGAAGCCCTATGTTTGCAGGGAGTGCAAGAGAGGCTTTACACGGAAGTCAACTCTCGTTAGACACCAGAGGACACACTCAGGGGAGAAGCCCTATGTTTGCAGGGAGTGCGGGAGAGGCTTTACATGCAAGTCAGGTCTCATCATACACCAGAGGACACACTCAGGGGAGAAGCCCTATGTTTGCAGGGA
>NW_028081064.1:0-3280 GCF_014824575.4 Sturnira hondurensis | reverse complement strand
GAAGCCCTATGTTTGCAGGGAGTGCGGGACAGGCTTTACATGCAAGTCATATCTCATCAGACACCAGAGGACACACTCAGGGGAGAAGCCCTATGTTTGCAGGGAGTGCAAGAGATGCTTTACACGGAAGTCAGGTCTCATTAGACACCAGAGGATACACTCAGGGGAGAAGCCCTATGTTTGTAGGGAGTGCAAGAGAGGCTTTATATGCAAGTCAGGTCTCATCACACACCACAGGACACACTCAGGGGAGAAGCCCTATGTTTGCAGGGAGTGCGAGAGAGGCTTTACACATAAGTCAGCTCTCATCACACACCAGAGGACACACTCAGGGGAGAAGCCCTATGTTTGCAGGGAGTGCGGGACAGGCTTTACATGCAAGTCAAATCTCATCAGACACCAGAGGACACACTCTGGGGAGAAGCCCTATGTTTGTAGGGAGTGTGTGAGAGGCTTTACATGCACGTCAGCTCTCATCACACACCAGAGGACACACTCAGGGACGAAGCCCTATGTTTGCAGGGAGTGCGGGACAGGCTTTACATGCAAGTCATATCTCATCAGACACCAGAGGACACACTCAGGGGAGAAGCCCTATGTTTGCAGGGAGTGCAAGAGAGGCTTTACACGGAAGGCAGCTCTCATTAGACACCAGAGGACACACTCAGGGGAGAAGCCCTATGTTTGCAAGGAGTGCGGGAGAGGCTTTACATGCACGTCAGCTCTCATCAGACACCAGAGGACACACTCAGGGGAGAAGCCCTATGTTTGCAGGAAAGTCAGCCCTCATCATACATCACAAGACACACTCAGGGGAGAAGCCCTATGTTTGCAGGGAGTGCAGGAGAGCCTTTACACAGAAGTCATCTCTTATCAGACAACAGAGGATACACTCAGGAGAGAAGCCCTATGTTCGAAGGTGGACTGAGTGATTCATGAGCATTAATTTGCATATCAATAGCCATAGGAAGTCTATGGCCTCTTACTCTCCCCAAGATTGCAGTTACTATACAAGTAACTGGTTAAACAAATCCTCCAGGTTTATGACAAGAAATGAGATGGACAAACAGTTCCATGAGTGATATGGGGATGTCAGCACCAATCTACTTCATGGCTTTTTGACATTCTTTTCTAAAATGTTTTGTCTTCTTACAAATATGTAGCCCATGTCTCTCATTCCCCACATCACTGAAAGCAGAGAGTTCCATAAGAGCCACAGAGAACTCACACAGCCACAGAAATTCAATGTCTGCAAATGCATAAGCCTCTAGTCAATCTACTTGGGTTTTTGTCCAAAAAGAGGGACTTGAGACAGATGCATCAGAGAAGGGAATTCCCTGGACTCCTGGGAAGTGGGGCCATTTCTCCTAATGGGCTTCCTACACTCCTCCCTTGGCTTCTCTTGGCTCTTCTAATTTCCTACAACCTCTGCAGTGTCAGAGGTGAATTGCAGGGAGAAATGTATGTGAGCCAGGCTCAGTATGTATACCTCGTCTTCCTCACTGTCCTTGCTGCCTCTTCAGGGTCAGCATTTTCTGGTGAACAGCATACAGTTTCCACATCAGTCCTTAGTGTGAGTCTCAGCTCTGTCTTCTCCAGCTGTGTGATATAAGGCATGATTCTCAACTTCTCTCTGCCTGCTTACTAGTCTGTACAACGGAAATGGGAACTCCAGCCTTTCACTTTAACATTCAAACTGGAGTCAGCACAGAAAGAATCTGGCAAGAGGATCGCTGAGATCACAAGTCCTGCTGAACAGCCTTCAGTGCCCATGTCTTCTGGGTCTTTAGTGCTGGACAGAGGAAGATAAGGACAGGGTACGAGTCTGTAGCCAAATTCAGAATTTGAGCAGACCCCACTGCTTTCACCACAGAGACTCAGATTCCCTAAGAAGGCCTGAGGTGGGAGATTCACTTCCCTCCACGTCAACACCCTCCCACTGACCCTGTGCACCTTCAGAGCCCCTTCAACACAGGTAGGTGGTACTGAGAGTGACCTGTGAAACAAGACCCTTGGCTACCCCTTGCTGAGAACTGACACTGGGAACAGCATGTGCTCCCACTGGTGTGTTAGGATACATGGGAAGCCAAGGCAGGAAGAACAAGGAGGACCTGTCTCACCCACTAACTCAGCAGACCTCAGCCTGATCCAATTCTATTGCCAGATTATCCAGCATCAGAAGAAACACCATGCTAACACATTGACATTCTAGGTATCATTCTCACTATCTGGGAAAGAAAGGATTTGAAACTTCATCCCAAGGCTTAGAAGATGGGAGAGGGTCCACAGCACTCAAGGAAAGGACCTGTAAATCAAATTTGGCTAATTGCCTCTGGTCACTATCTGATTTATGAAAGGGTCCCTAGTGCTGACTGAAAAAGCCCATAGGTAACTGGGCAATTGCCTCAACTTTAATTCTGTAATGTGTCTATATTACAAGATGACCAAAAGGGATCTGAAGCAAGATAAGGATTCAGGCTAATGGCACCCACACCTACATTTGGGTAGTCATGTCCCCCGTGGAAGCTGGCACCACTTTTACCTGTCAATTAGTATGTAACTTCACCACCATCCCACCAAGTATATGAGTCAGGACAAAGGACCTGGTGCCCTTGCCACCCAAGCTCTTTCACTCCCCCCTCAGTGAGACCTGTCCTCTCCCATGAGAACGTATCACTAATAAACCCTGCTTGCGTGCTAATACACTTGCTGATCTGCAATTTTTTACTGCTTCGACAAGGAGAACCGACTTTGCCCTGTGACAGATGCACCCAATCTGCATGTGGCATTCATGAAGCCCACAACAGAAACTTCTGTAATGCACTTTCCTTGTACCTGGGCTGCACAGGGCTTCATACATCACTGACATCATCTTGAAATCAGTACTTATTTGATCTTTAAACTTTTGTTTGTGAAGTGAACTCTGATGGGATAATGGACATGCACAATATTGGTCATTCCTGGCCACCCATTCACAGATAGTGTCCACAATGGCCCAAGAGCACGAAATTCCCATGGACCCAATGGTGGGAGTCCAGCAAGACTCGGGGTGAGAACAGGGTAAACATCTGCATCTGTATAAGCATAAGGAAGGGTGCCAACAGCTCCCAGAGGCCACACTTAGAACCGGAGCTGAGTTCAATACACAGAGATGGTGAACAATTAGTGAGGACCCCATCATACCCTGTCCTGCATGAGGGAGATCTAAGCATGACCCTCCTGCTGGACTGGGTTCACCCAAGGGGGACACCCACCCCCATGACCTAAAATGACCTTTCTG
>NW_028081063.1:0-606 GCF_014824575.4 Sturnira hondurensis | reverse complement strand
GCAGTATTTGCCTTCTTGTGACTGGCTTATTTCCCTTAGCATAATGTTCTCAGTGTTCATTCATGTTCTTGCATACTGGAGGATTCCCTTCTGAATCATATTCTGTTGCACGTGTACACCACATTTTCTTTATCCATGCATCCATAGATAGACATGGAGGGGTTTGCACATCTTAGCTGTTGTGAATAGTGTTGCAGTGAACATAGGAGTGCTAATGTATCTTTGAGGCGCTGCTTGCAATACTTTTGGATAAATTCCCAGAAGTGGGGTTGCTGAATCACATGGCACTTCTATTTTTAATGTTTTAATGTTTTAACAGAACCTCCATACCATTTCCCTAGCGGCTACATGGTTTTGCATTCCTGCCATCATCAGTGTGCAAGGGTCCCAGTATCTGCCTTTTCAAAGAAAAGGTTCTTGTTCGTTTGCCAGAGTGGTTCTTAGCCGTGGGTGTGCATTAAATTGGAGTCACCTGTGGATAACTTACTCCATACTTACCTGGTCGTTACAGTATCTCCCCAGTTGATCTATTTGCATACTTAGTTAATATCAATTGAAATAGTTAAATAAAAGATGCAAATACATTATACTTACATTATGCCTTTT
>NW_028081062.1:0-922 GCF_014824575.4 Sturnira hondurensis | reverse complement strand
TCATAATGTCAGTGTGACCTCTGGTTCTCAGAGAAATGCTTGCACAAAGCATACAGTGCTCTGCAATTCATCACGAACGCTGAAGGAATTGCATTGCACTATAATCATATGTGCCAAGTTGGAAAATGTTTTCTCCCTCTCTATGTCCCATGGAAGTCATTAAATATTTGAGTCCCAAGACGATGGTGTTTTCTTGATATCTTGTTGGTGTCCCACAGAGATCAATGATTGTTCAAAGGAGATTAAAAAACAGGGGCCCCAGGGATACACACACACACACACACACACACACACACACACACACAAAGCCATAAGGCCTATAGTATTTTTCATCATAATATCTCCAGAAACAGGGGAGGCAATGTTTATCCCGCAGGTTGGTTGATTGGACAACACTATTTTTTTTGGGGGGGGCAGAGTGGGAATGCACAATATTCTTATTGAGGGAGAGCAATGAGGAGAACTCACAGAAGAATACTTATACTTCTCTTTTCTCCTTGAGGTAATTTATTATAGCCATGTGTGAAAGAAGAAAGAATCATAAAGGAGGGCAGCAGTATTACACATATTTTTAAAAAATATGTATTTTGTCTTCTCTTAATTAGAGTTGCTCAAGAAATGTCGTGTATTGAACACTCCTTTGTGAAAATATTTCCTTTTTGTGTATTGAGAAACACTCCAGTGAGAAATGGGAACAATGTAGTTTGTGGAACCAAAGGCCTCATAAACAGCTTTTGGTGTGAAAGGGAGGAGTGTAAACGAGTCGGGAAGATTGCTCGATTTCATGCTCCTTCCCTTTGCCACTCTTTCCCACCAGTTCCATCAAGGAATCCTGCAGGGATGTCCACTGCTGGTCACTCAGAGGCAGAGTGGCTGTAGGGGCCCCTCAGACTGTTCGAGGAGGGACATAGGCTTTTGGAGC
>NW_028081061.1:0-764 GCF_014824575.4 Sturnira hondurensis | reverse complement strand
TTGTTAATCCATGTTCAGCACGTTCTACTGCCTTTAGAGAAACAGAAAAAAAAGTGTGGTTTTTCAGGCCACCATCATCATCACCTAAGTATTTTCTTTAGAAATCCATATTTTTTAGCCCCATCCCAATCCAAACCAGAAATTGTTGGTGTGGAGTCCAGCAATTAGTTTAACAAGCCTTCTAGATCATTTTAATGTACAGTAAAGATTGAGAAATTGTGCCTTAGAATGTTGTTATTGATTCTTAGCTTTCCATCTATGTCTATGTTTTCCTCTAACTCTTGTTATAGCTTTATTAGGTATCCATTCTCTGGAAGCCCACAGTCCGGTAAAATCTATCAGTAGATGAATGGATAAAAAAAGTGTTGGTATATTTATACAATGGAATACTACCTGGCTGTAAAAAAAAAAAAGGAGGACATCTTACCTTTTGCAACAGCATGGATGAACCTGGAGAGTATTGTGCTAAAAGAAATGAACCAGTCAGAGAGAGACAAGTACAATATGATTTCACTCATATGTAGAATCTAACGAATGAAATAAACTAACAAAATAGAAACAGACTCACAGGCACAGAGAACAGGATGACAGCTGTCAGAGGGTAGTGGGGTTGGGAGGCAGGGTAAAAATGGTGAAAGGACTAGTGAAAGAAAAAACCCACAGACAACAGTATGGTGATTATCAAAATGAAAGAGGGTCGGGGGAGGTAGAAGAAAGTACAGGGGGATGAATGGTGAGAGTAGACTTTGGGAGGTGAACACACA
>NW_028081060.1:0-508 GCF_014824575.4 Sturnira hondurensis | reverse complement strand
TAAGCAGAAGTGCTCAACTTTTTCCCACTTTTCTATCGAGAAGCAGGATTTCCGAACTAGAAAGGTTAGGACCTACATGATTAAGAGGGCATTGAATTCCAGAATAGAGGAGGAGATAACAGAAAGAAACCAGCACTTCAGATGAGTTCAAGTCTCCTTCTGAATAACATCCCATGATGCCAAAGGGACTTGCAGAGCGATGACGAAACCGTTGCAGTAATCTTAAAGAAATCGTGGACAACAGGAGAAGAGCCAACAGACTGGGGATGTGAAAATATCCCAATTCTTTCAAAGGGGTAAAAGCAGATTGCATCAACTGTGTACAAGCAAACTTGTCAGCCCCCCGTCAAATTCAAGATTGTGTTATCCCATAATTGGCTTATATGTCAATAGGAAAAAAATCAGTAATTACTAGAAGTCTTCGTGGGTAACCTAAAAAAATGTTGACAAACTAACCTCATTTTTTGTTTTCATTGCAAGTCATTATTAGCTAAAATGATGATCTAAA
>NW_028081059.1:0-805 GCF_014824575.4 Sturnira hondurensis | reverse complement strand
TTTTGCACCCATGGGGGGGGGGGGAACAATATGCTATAAAAAAGGAATACTTGGAGAATAAAAAAGAACTCCTAGAAATTACAAATAGATAGCATAAGGTAAAAACTCAGTAGAATTATTGAAAGATAAAACTGAGTAACTCTCCTAGAAAGTAGAATTAAGGACAAAGAGGCAGAATACAAGAGAGAAATGATAAAGTGGAGGACCAGTCCAGGAGGTCCGTCATCAGGGAACAGGGTTTCCAGAAGGGAAGAATGGAGAAAGGGAAGGAGAGTAAATCGTTAAGGAAATGAACCTCTCAAGCAGCACAGCGTCATAAGGCACTGGTCACGGGGCAGGTTGGGCGCGCATCTCCGTGGAGCTGGCAGAGCGGTCCCTGCACACCACTGCCTGTGCAACGAGAGCAGAGCCTGAAGTCTCTACAGACAGGCAGCTGGGAAGCACAGCTGGGTGTGGATTAGAGCAAAGACAAGGTGGAAGCTGAGAGGGCAAACTAGGACCCCAGTCTTTCTCCCTCTATGTCCAACCTAAATGCCAGCGATGACCTAAGGGAGAATCTAGCCCCCTTCACCCCCACAGCATCCCCCCCCATGCACCAGCCAAGGAAGTTGGAGAGAGAAGGAACAAACATGGTGGGAACTAACAGAGCTGCAAGGTCAGGTGCACCGCAAACCACCAGGTGAGCTAGCAAATGCCTCAGTACCTGGCGCAGGATACCAACCTTCAGTGCATACAAATGTGGCTGCTGCTTCATTCCCACCTTCCTCATCTTGTACAAAATGTCCTTTGCGGCCAACAATAGCCT
>NW_028081058.1:0-894 GCF_014824575.4 Sturnira hondurensis | reverse complement strand
GCTGCCTCTTTTATGTCCCCAAACAAGGACCTATCCACAACCCAGGCTTGTGTCCTGACTGGGAACCAAACAGTCAGCCTTTCCATTTGTAGGATGATGCCCAAGCCACTGAACCACACCATTTAGAGACTGTCCAGGACTTTTGTTTGATGGGAATTTTGTTATTGTTGTTCTTATTCTATTACAATTGTCCCAATCCATCCCCCGCCCTTGCTCACTCCCCCAACAGTCAATCCTCATCCTGATGCCCTTGATCATAGGCCATTTATACTTGTTCTTTAACTAAAAACATCCCTTCTTTCCTCCTGTATCTTTCTCCTTGCTCTCCTTTGGTCCCTGTCAGTTTGTTCCTTGTTTCCATGCCTCGGGTTCTATCTTGCTTTTTTTTTTTTATTAAGTTCCTGTTATACGTAAGACCATGCGGTATTTGCCTTTCACCATCTGGCTTATTTCACTTAGCATAACTCTGAAGTTCCATCCATGCTGCCATGAAAGGTAGGGGCTCCTTCTTTCTTTCTGTTGTGTAGTATTCCATTGTATAAATACACCATTTTTTTTAATTTTGATAATTTTATTTATTTTTATTTTTTTATATAATTTTTATTTAATTCTTGTTCAAGTACAGGTTTCTGTCTTATATTCCCAGCCCTGCCCGCCCCTCGTCCAGTGCTCCCCACCTCCCTCCCATTTCCACCCCCCACCCTTAGTTATTGTCCATGTGTCCTTTACACTTGTTCATGTGAGTCCATTCCCTTTTCCCCTATGATTCTCTGCCTTCTCCCCTCTGGACCCTGTCAGCCTGTTCCGTATCTGTGTGTCATTGGTCGTATTTTGCTTGCTTATTTGGTTTGTTTAGATTCCTGTTAACGGTGAGATCATATGATATTTGTCTTT
>NW_028081057.1:0-680 GCF_014824575.4 Sturnira hondurensis | reverse complement strand
CTTGGCACACTTGCTATTTCCTGCCTCCTCCGTTAGACTGCAGACTTTTGGAAGTCAGGAGCAATGTCCTCTTACCGTGCTGCCTATCACTAGCACGGTAAGTCAGATTTTACTTGAAGGGAGTAAAAACTTGCTAAAATTTGTTGAATGAGTTTGTTTAATTGATATCCACTGTTTCAAAATCAGTTCAAATACTGCCTTTTTCACAGTAATTACCCCCAGGAGAAAGTACTGTCTCCCTTTGGGGGGATGTTATATTATATTTGTTTGTTTTTTATGGTTCTTTTTTCTTTGCATGTGTCTTTCTTCTCATGAAAATGAAAGTTTCCTGAAGGCAGAGGCAATGCTATCTTTGTCGTGACACCCTGCATGCCAGTGAAGAACCTGTAGTAAAAATTCTATAGAAGAAACTGTCAAGTGTTGAATCAGAAGAATAGGATCTGTCACATTAAATCTTTTCTACAAAGAACCAGCAATTCAAATATATATTTTTTTACATTCTTGATCACTGTTTCAAATGAATATATCAGGACAAAAAGCCATAAAAAATAAAAGTTTTGCAGTCTAAACTTTTTTACGAGAGGATATTTTCATAAAGATTTCTTGATATGACAGTTTTGTACAGTCGGGCATCACTTAATGATAGGGCTAGGTCCTCAGAAATGCATTGTTAGGTGATT
>NW_028081056.1:0-6340 GCF_014824575.4 Sturnira hondurensis | reverse complement strand
TTGAAGAAGATACAAGCATCCCAAAAGTTTTTCTAATTTATAAATAAGCAAACAGGGGAACATACATGAATGGAATCTATTTAACAATGAAAATAATGATCACGTGATACAGGAATCAATGCCGGTGAGTCTCAGGGATCATTCAGAGTGGAATGTGCCAGGTTCGGAGACTCCAAAGGGGCACGTCCTGGTGCTCACAGGTCCAGTCCAGGAGGACAGTAGGAGATGGAGCTTTCTGCCCCTTTCTCACTATTGCCAAGCAGGAAGCTGCACTCTGTAGAGACTGACCAAACCCTCATTCACATCAAGACCGGAGGAATGGACAGCTCCACAAACAGAAACAAACACCTCCAGGCTCCTGTAAATGCACAGTGTCCACCATCAGGTCTTTTGTTGTCCTGACAGCAGCTGTCTTTCCTCCAGGTGCCTTTGTCTTTGGTTCTCCCACAAGCATGAGACCCCACGGTGTGATACTCCACTGATTCCCATTTCTTTTAATGGCTTTTCAACTTACCCAGGCCTCCAGCACCTTTATACATTGCTGAAAATGATTTCATCACCATGAGAATAGATATGGAGTGTACTTGATTCCTGCTATCTAGCCATTTTCCTGAGAAAATGCTGATACAGGTTATTCACGGGCTGGGATCAAAGATGGCTGCACTCCACATTCAATAAGGAACTGAGTGCTCACATCTGATTATGTGGCAGCACTTGTCTCCATGACCTTCCTGCCTTGGTGGGTGAACCCTGCCAGCCAAGTCAGGATGGAAGGGTGAGGGGTCCAGAGTGCCAGGGATCTTTGTCCATGACATGGCCTCCATCCCAGAAGTGGGGTCAATTGGACGGAGTGAGACCTGTAGTTTTGTGGCAGCTGCATGTATCTCAACATTAGTAGCCAGCAGCTTGGGGAAGAATGCAGGATCTTCTCTTCTGGAAAAGGAACCTGTGGTCAGGGCTGGCAGGATGGAGTCTGTGCTCTTCAAAGTCCCTGTCTTGAATGCATTGGCTGTACTAGGATGGGGAAGGGAAGGTGTGTGCCTTAGTGTATATTGTCTAGGCATACCCACTGTTGACATCTTTTTGGGAGTAAATGCTTCTTCACCATCAGTGTCCCAACAGGACCATCTCCAGTCATATTAGGATTTATAAAAAACAATTTCAATATCCAGGAATTAAAGTCATTTTTGTACATCAACAAATGTTAGATGAAATGTCAGAACAAATGAAATATCAGAAACAGAAATCAGGGGGGAAACCCCATTTGATATAGCAGCAAGAAAAATAAAGTACCTAAGAATAAACCTAACCAAGTAGGTAAAAGATCTGTACTCAGAAAACTACACAACACTGAAGAAAGACATTAAGGAAGACACAAACAAATGGAAGTCAGTACCATGCTCATGGATTGGAAGAATTAACATCATCAAAATATCCATACTACCCAAAGTGATTTATAGATTCAATGTAATCCCTGTTAAAGTACCAATGATATATTTCACAGATAAAGAAAAAAATTCAGAAATTTATATGAAACTATAAATGATCGCAAATAGCTGCAGCAATTTTGAGAAAGAAGAAGAAAGTAGGAGGGACCACAATACCTAATATCAAACTGTAGTACAAGGCCACTGTCATCAAAACAGCCAAATACTGGCATAAAAACAGAAACACAGAACAATGGAAGAGAACAGAGAACCCAGAAGTAAACCTATATCTCTGTGGTCCATTAATACTTGACAAAGAGGGAAGAAGCATAAAATGTAGTAAAAATAGCCTCTTCAACAAATGGTGTTGGGATATCTGGACAGATACATGGAAATGAGGGAAACTCAAGCACCAACTTACAGCATACACAAAACTCATACATATACATATAAACTCAAGGTGGATAAAAGACTTAAATATAGGTTGTGACACTGTAAGTCCTAAAGGAAAACACCGGCAAGAAAATCCCAGACATTCAATGCAGCAGCATCTTCACTGATATGTCCCCTAAGAAAGGGACATAAAGGAAATAATAAACAAATGGGACCTCATCAAATTAAAAATATTTTGCATAGCTAAAGAAAACACCATTAAAATGAATAGAGAACCAACTATATGGGACAAAATATTTGCTAATGATACCTCGGATAAGGGTTTGATCTCCAAAATATATGAAGAACTCACACTACTTCACTGGAAGAAGGCAAAAAAAATTTAAAAATAGGAAAAGATTTGAACAGACTCTTCTCCTAGGAGAACATTCAGAGGGCATAGAGACATATGAAAATATGCTCAGCATGACTACCCATCAGAGAGATGAAAACTGAAACCACAATAAGGTACCACATCATGCCTATCATAATGGCCATCATAGGCAAATCAACAAAGAAGTGTTGGTAAGGAGGTGAAGAAAAGGGACCCCTAGTGCACTGTTGGTGGGTAAGCAGACTGGTGCAGCCACTATGGAAAACAGTATGGTGTTTCCTTAGAAAGCTTAAAATTGTACTGCCTTTTGGCCCAGGAATCGAATTGTTGGGGTTATATCCTAAGAACCCTGAAACACCAATACAAAAGAACCCATGTACCCCAATGTTCATAGCAGCACAATTTACAATGTCCACGTGCTGGAAGCAACCAAAGTGCCCATCAGTAAGTGAATGGATAAAAAAAAAAAACTATGGTACATTTACATGTACCATAGCAATATGAATCCATATCACATGTGAATTCCATACCACATGTACATAGTGATATGGAATTCTATGCAGCAGAAAGAAAGAAGGAGCTCTTACCATTTGCAACAGTATGGATGGAACTGGAAAGCATTATGCTAAGCAAAATAAACCAGGCAGTGAAAGACAAATACCACATGATCTCACCTTTAACAGGAACCTAAACAATAAAACAAACAAACAAGCAAAATATAACCAAAGACCCTGAAATAGAAAACAGGCTGACAGTGACCAGAGGGGAGAGGGGAGGGAATTTCAGGAAAAAAAAGGGGAAGGTTTTGCAGGAAAAAGTATAAAAGGCACATGGACAAAAACTAGGGGGGTGTAAATGGGAGGAAGGTGGGGAGGGATGGGTGGGTGGACTGGAATGGGAGTAAAAGACAGAAAACTGTACTTGAACAGCAATTAAAATAAAATTTAAAAAAAAAAGCTATGGTACATTTACAAAATGGAATACTACAAAGCAGAGAGAAAGAAGGAGCTGATGCCCTTTGCAACAGCATAGATGAATGGGGAGAGCATTATGCTAAGTGAAATAAGCCAGGTGGCGAAAGACAAATACCACACAGTCTCACCTTTAACTGTAACATAATCAACCAAAGAAAAAACGAAACAAAGTGCAACCAGAGACCATGAAAGTGAAACCAATCTGACAGTTACCAGAGGGGAGGTGTCAGGTTATAAAAGTGGGAAAGGTTTTCAAGACACATGGACAAAACCAAGGGGCAGGGTAGAAAAAAGGGAGGGAGGGGTGTTTGGGGGGAGATTTGGGCAGAAATGCAGACAATGTTAACCAAACAACAAAAAAATATTAAATCAATTTCTGCATTTTGGGTAGGACTGATGCCATCACAGGTCTTCATGCCCTCACAATGGAGTTGAAGTCCTGTCTGCCTTCTTTTGTTGGGGTGAGAACTCCATGTGACACCTATGCTTGATACAAACCAAATACACATGCTACTTGATAAACCCAGGTGCCATAATGGGGCAGCTGACTTCTGGAACCCAACTGATACAGGGTGAAGCCAAAGGTGGGGGGGGGGTGCAGGAAAGATTTGGAATAGTGTCCAGAACTCAAAGTGTATAGGAATATTGGAGAGACGTATAAGGTGTCCTCACCCCTTCCCCCCACAGGTATGAGTTGGGGGAAGGGACACATAGACCAGGGACATGCAGGGCTGTTTTGTAAAGCCACAGCCCTGCAGCTAATCCATGGCCTGGTCATTTAACATATCTATAGCATTTGTCGGGTCACTTGGATATGTTAAATGGCTGTGGCCATGCTTGGAGCTAGGGGAATGAAGTCACTTCCCCCCAAGATGTGACTGGGGGGTAGATCCCCTGAGTTACAGCGCCTGTGTGGGGGCTTGGAGGAGATTGGCTCTAGGACATGGGACCATACCTGCCCAGACTAACAATGGCAGCCCAGTAAACTTATAATAATACAGAAATACTGGCAGGTGTAACTGATTGTGGGAGGAGTCAGAAATAGGGGTACAGAGGAAGATGGGCATGGAGGAATTTAAACCCAGACACGGCAGCCATTAGGGGGAGAGACACGCGGTTTCAGCAGAGTGAGGACCCCCTGTAGCCATTAGGAGAGAGAGCCACAAGGGTCTCAGCAGGGTGCAGACCCCCTCTTGGCCAGGTGAAAGGGAAGACCATGCAGCTTTGCCAGAATGGAGATCCCTGCGGCCAGGTGAAGAAGAAAGGCGCACTTTTGGTGGAGTGCGGCTTTGGTAGAACAGGCCCACATGGCTTTGGGGTGCTCCCTTTGGCTGAGTGGCCTGGAAACCAGGAGAGACTTTGACTGGAACTTGGTACAAAGAACTCTTGCCAGTGAAAGGTGCCACATGACTTTGGATTAATTGGAGATCCTGCCTGGACAGGCAGGCGACAAAGCTCACAGTGCCAGCAACCTGAAAAAAACGGACGTGTGCTCTTTTCCTGATTTACGGTACCCCGGAGTTGGGACAGTGGGAGAAGGGAGTACTGTGTGTGTGTGTGTGTGTGTGTGTGTAGGTGTATACCCTTAAAGACTTAAATATTTTAAGGAAGGCATTAGGCCTGAATAGCATTAAATAAACATTTTGTTTCCTTTTCACAAATCTCTGGCATTGAGAGATGTCTTTCCAATTGGCGGCAGACAGAAGAGCCCAATAGATATTAGTATACCGTCCTTGGGAGGGACCCCTGTTTTCTGAAACAGTTTTTGGCATCCCTCGGTGGGCCAAGTATTGGCCCCCCCTTGGACCCTTGTTCAGTAACACAACCATCCTGCATCACAAGATGCTTCTTTGGAAAGGAAGGTTATCATGCCCCTCCCACCAGCTCTGGACAACCACCACGCTGCCCCCTGCAGCTGTGTCTAGACTGAGAGTCCTGATGTAAGAGACTGTGTAGTGTTTGCTCAGCTGTGTCCGTGTCCCTTCACTCAACACAGCACCCTCCAGGTTTACCCATGTAGTTGCTTTCAGTAGGATTGCCTTTTAATCATACTGTAAAAATAGAAAAACACTTGAACAGACACTTCTCCAAGGAGAACATACAGAGGATCCAGAGACACATGAAAAGATGATCACTATGGCTAGGTATCAGAGAGATGCAAAATAAAACCACCATAGGTATCTTATGGTCATCATAAACAAAGCAACAAACAACAAGCATTGGAGAGGTTGTAAGGAAAAGGGAGCCCTAATGCACTTTTGGTGGGATCGTAGACTGGTACAACTACTATGAAAAACAGTAAGGAATTTTATCAGAAAACTAAAAATGGATCCACCTTTTGACCCAGCAATTCCACTGCTAGGATTATATCCTACAAACTCTGAAACATCAATCCAAAATAACTTATGCACCCCAATGTTCACAGCGGTAAAATATACAATAGCCAAGTATTGGAAGCAGCCTAGATGCCCATCAGTAAATGAATGAATCAAGAAAATGTGGTACATTTACACCATGAAATTCCATGCAGCAGAAAGAAAGGAGGAGCTCCTACCCTTTGCAACAGCATAGATGAAACTGGAAAGCAGTATGCTAAGTGAAATAAACCAGGCAGTGAAAGACAAATACCATATGATCTCACCTTTAACAGGAACCTAAACAACAAAACAAACAAGGAAAATATAACCAAAAAATTCAAATAAAGAACAGGCTAACAGGGACCAGAGGGGAGAGGGGAGAGAATTTCAGGGGAAAAGGGGAAGGGTTTGCAGGAACAAATAAAAAGGACACATGGAGAAAAACTAAGGGGGTGGGTGGAAATGGGAGGGTGGTGGAAAGGGCTGGAAGGGTGGTCTGGAATGGGGGTAAGAGGCAGAAAACTTTACTTGAACAACAATTAAAATTTTAAAAAGTAAAAAGAAATAAAGTTAAAAAAACAAAGTGAGTGAAATCCACTGTTCATCTGAGATCACAAAGAAATGCTGTTTGGGAATTAGAGATTCAGGCAGAAGCCCTTACACTGCTCTGAGTAGGGGTGAAGGCAAGGGGTGTTCGTGATACAGGGAGAGATGCAGGTTCAGGACTGGCGGGGGGCTTCTATCACTGCAGAGTGATAGAAGTTAAGCTAAGTTAGTCATTAGCTGCACCTGGGGGTGCAAATTCAGAAGATAATC
>NW_028081055.1:0-1109 GCF_014824575.4 Sturnira hondurensis | reverse complement strand
GAAGGCTTTTTTTTTTTTTTTTTTTTAACATCAATGTATGGTTGCCTTTCGTGGGTCCCCTGCTGGTAGTTGGCCTGCAAGGAACTGACCTGCAACCCAGGCATGTGCCCTGGCTGGGAATCGAACCGCGATCGTCTGGTTCGCAGGCCCACGCTCAATCCACTGAGCTATGCCAGCCAGGGCCTCTAGAAGGCTTTAAATATTGTTGCCTTATGGATGAATTCATTCAAGTGAAGGAAGCAGCTACTATGTTAGAATTAGAATTCCTCAGATTTGTCTATCGGAAGGATCTGGATAAAACTCTCCATACGTAGTGATGTCCATAAGTAGTGATGGACAAGTTGTTGTGTTTTTTGGCAACCTCTTTTCCCTCATGTCAACAAAATCATCTGTTTTGCATATGTATAGAGGGGATTCAACGAATGTCTTTTTTTTTAATTTTTTAATAAAGATTTTTATTTATTTTTAGAGGGGAAGGAGAGAGGGAGAGAAACATCAATGTATGGTTGCCTTTTGTGCATCCCCTGCTGGTAGTTAGCCTGCAAGGAACCGGTTTGCAACCCAGGCATGTGCCCTGACTGGGAATCGAGCCGCGATCATCTGGTTCTCAGGCCCGCGCTCAATCCACTGAGCTACGCCAGCCAGGGCAACAAATGTCTTTTAAAGAGTAGACTAAATCAGTCAGTATTTATCTAATCATTTTGGTGGTTAGGTATCACTACTTAGGCATGTCGAAGGATATAAAGAATAAAGTTGGTTAACAGTTGGTCAGAAATTATGGACATAAAATTAAATAATTAACTACTTTTTATAAGTATAATATTTTATTTAAGTTTGCATTATGTTAAATCATTCAATGTAATTTTTAAACAATGTATTCATTTAACTATAAATTTTATTTTATTTATTTCCCTCCCCCAGATTTATTTGAATTAATTTGTCAGATTCACCCTTTCTTTTGCTAAAAGTACTTAATTTTTCCACTTATTTTAATCTTCAAGTTTCTATTTTTTAAAAGATTTTATTTATTTATTTTTAGAGAGATGGGAAAGAAAGAAGAAAGAGAGGGAGAGAAATTTCAATGTGTGCCTGCCTCCCAGGTACCCCGT
>NW_028081054.1:0-1266 GCF_014824575.4 Sturnira hondurensis | reverse complement strand
TCATAACCTAAAATAGTAACTAAAATCCAGAGAAAGGAAACAGAAACGTGCATGTTGACATATCTGCAAGTGTATATACATAGAAGGATAGCAGTTCTTTTTGACTCAGCATAAAATTTTGAATAAATGTTTTCTCATTGTTTAACTAAGCAGCAACAAAGTCAATTAAAAAGGCTTTTCAAGCACACTTGGAACTTTAAAAAAACTGACTACATTTAGCTATAAAGCAGGTTTCAGCAAATGTCTTACAAGCTATGTTTATTGCTCTCTTTGCCAGTATTCTAGAAATCACTCACAACGTAACTGGAAAGTACCTACATTTAGATGTTTTAAAATACACTTCTAAATACCTTTCCAAAATAAATCATAGTGAGAATGGAAAATGTTAGGGTGGGCGGGGATAGGAGGAGGCTCGGGCTGGGCTTTGCCAAGACGGACATCCTCACAGTAACCTGAGTCTGAGGGAGAGACCACCAATGCTATATCGCTCCTTTGTTCAGAGGGCACCAATCCCCAGCTCCCACGGGGAGCCAACGAAAATAAAACCCCACTACATTCCCTGCTTGGGCGCGACTTCTCACGGACTCACTCGGCAGACAGGGGGAACCTCGCCCGCCTGGGAGCACAAACCCCAATAAAGCTCTTTATTGCCTATTTTATGGCTGATTGGCATTTCTTTCTTAGCAGAGCCTAAGAAAACCTCTCATTTGGTGCCGAAACCCGGGAGGAGTTGTTGTCTGCTGAAGACCGCTCCTCTCCCAGCTCCCCGAGAAAGCCTCATGGCCGCCCCACCAGTCCAGACAAAGAACCAGGGTAAGTGCCGCTGCCCTTAAGTTTCTGGTCCCCGAACACTGATTCCGGTTCCCCATCTGCTGGAGAGACTGCTCTCCACCAAATCGCAGCACTGCGTCGGGGTAACCCTTCCGGGAGAGGCTGCTCTCCATCCGCTGAGAGGCTGTAGGGACCGGAGGAGACGTCCCTGGGCCTAGATCCTCATTTTTACTGACTGGATCAGCAGATTGGGTTGAGGGACGCCGATTCCCATCTGCTGCTCCTCGTGGGACTAGGAATGGCTGGGCAGGAGTCCAACCCAGATCCTAAATCACCTCTAGGGTGCCTTCTGAACAATTTGAAAGTAATTGATCTTGGCCTCAAGCAAAAACGGCTGATTTTTCTATCCACTACAGCCTGGCCATTGTATCAGCTCAATAATGGTGAGATCTGACCTCCTAAAGGCACTTTTGATTTTGCTACCCTTACTGACCT
>NW_028081053.1:0-500 GCF_014824575.4 Sturnira hondurensis | reverse complement strand
ACGGGGCGGGGTACACTTCAGAAACAGCCAGCAGAACTATTCACGACGGTCGTTGTGCGGGGAGGCTTTTCAGTTAGTACACAGTGGTTTGGAACACATTAAACGGTGCATAAAGACACATTACAGTCAGAGGCACGAGCAGGCAGGTCGCTGCAGGGCGCCGGACAAGAGCACCCAGGAAGGAGCTGGGCGAGGGCTCCTGCAGGATGTGACCGGGGGCTTGCAGATATTTATGGTGACCGCTGCACTTCCACTGCTCAGAGGACAATCGCGGCCTGTTTGCTCCTGAATCCTTGGTTTTGTCTTAACTATTATATAATTTTATATTACTGTAGGAACAAATGGGAACAAGGAAGGGTCAGAAACACCCAGGAGCGGGTGGGGGGTGGGCGGAAGGCCACAGCCCGTGCTTGACTGCAAAGTAAGGGGCGGACAAAAGGAGGAACATGGAACATTTGCCGGCACCTGACTTTAAGAGGCGCTCTAAGGGCCCTTGTGAT
>NW_028081052.1:0-930 GCF_014824575.4 Sturnira hondurensis | reverse complement strand
TTCTGATTTATGTGAGGTGAAAGTGTACAGGAAACGCCCATCATTTTCCTCGTCCCCCATGTGGCTGTGGGATGCCCTGTTCCTACTAGAGTGGTGATGTGGACAGGTCGGGTAGGACAGGGTCACTGGGCAAGCCTACTGCAGCTGACAGTTGGCACTGGGAGGAAAAAGCAAACAGGGCGCAAAGGGTTAAGTGTTCCCCTTTCTACAGGGAATTTGAACAGCAATCTTTCCCTCAGATAGGTTGAACCTCATGAGGAGCCTCATTCTCCTGCCCACTGAGGCTGATTCCTATCTGCATAAGNGCCATGCCCCTCCTTCCGCTCAGATCCTTGGCCTCCTCTGGTCTTCCTGGCTCCCTGGGTGTGGAGGTGGCCCCACTGGATCTGTCACCTCAGACCTGTCCTGAACAGTAGTCTGGGAGGCGTGAACTGGAAACCCTGTCTGGGCAGCGGGGGTAGAGGGCCTGAAGGACCAGCTCTGGGATGACATCACGCCTTGCGCTCTGAAAGGGTACATTTGTAGACTGAGAGGGCAGGCCTCAGGAAGTTTTCGCCCACTCTGTGGTGCGATGCAATGGCAGACCAAAGGAACTAGTACACACTCACTCAGAGCAGAGGAAGAATGTTCCTGCTCCCGCTGACGACACGGCCGCACAATGGACCCAGGTATCCTTGAACCACAGCAAAAGGCTCAAGGACATTGGAAACTTACCGTGGTCAAAGGTAACGTGGACATGAATGAGGCCTCTGCCCATAATATGCCCACGTGACAATGCCTAACTATGGTCTGGGAAGGAAAAGTGTGCGGGAAATATCCCACGTTTTACTCTGTCCGCTTTGGGTGGAACCACGCTCTCCCCCTTTTACCGCAGTGACGTGGGAAGCCTGTGCCCTGACCGGGGAGAGGGCATGACTGCTGCGCCTGAAA
>NW_028081051.1:0-908 GCF_014824575.4 Sturnira hondurensis | reverse complement strand
TTATTGTAAATAACAGCTGTTCTATACAACGGTAAACACGTCATAACATGTCTCTTGGACATTAGACCACCTTACAGGTTCCTGAATTCTATTAATGCAGTGATTAACTCTATTTGCTCACACGCTACAAGTAGTCAATAACCTTTACTCTCACCTTACCTCAAAATCTGACCACCCGCAACCACACTTCTTTCTAGTTGCAACTCACAAGCCTGCACTAGCCAACAAGAGACTTATCTTCTGTCCATCTTTCTTAAAAGTGGCAAGCTGGGTCAAATTGCCCCATTAACTATATACATAGCCTAAAGATTGTCCATTTGTTCTCTACCGACTGTGATGGTAAATAACATAGAACACACTTCTGCTATCATAAACCATTTTGCCTGCCCCTCCAACTGATCACACAGGCACAATAAAGAAAGGAGTAGATGGAATTGGAGAACACCAAGATATCCGCAGGAGACTGCACCACTGAATTTTACAGGTATCCTACCACAGAAGTTCACACCATAAACCCAGGGAATCAGAACAGATCGATTTAAGAAGCTGAGGCCAACTAGAAGAGTATCACAAACAATGGGAAGACAAAGAAACAACCCCCAAATGAAAGACAAGGAGGAAGTCTCAGAAAGAATGTTAGATGAAATAGAGGCAGGTCAACTATCAGATATTGAATTCAAAGCACTGGTTATCAGGAAATTCAAAGAGTTCACAATGAGGTACGAGAAACTACAGGGGAGCTAAAACGCACTCACCTCAAACTATCTCAACGGGAAATAGGAAATAGAAACCATCAGCAAAGGCCAAGAGGAAATGAAGAATACAATTTCTGAACTAAAGAACACAGTGGAAGGTATGAAGAGTTGGATCGATGAGGCAGAAGACCGCGTAAGCGAGCTAGAGGACAG
>NW_028081050.1:0-663 GCF_014824575.4 Sturnira hondurensis | reverse complement strand
TTCCCTGGCTTTGTGGCCAGTACTTTTATTGCTATCCTGTTTAGTGTTCATGGTTTCTCAAATGCTGTTTTTACTACTTGCTCAATTTCTGCATGCTCAAATTGCCGTCTGACTGCCTCTGAAACTTCCGTTAACCTCCTAAATTGTTAGTAATTCCTTAGTGTTGTCTTCATCCTAGAGCTCCTTTTGTATTTTAATACTATGTGTGTATTAGTTAAAGTTCTACATTCCGTAGAACTTTCAGTAGCAATATGAACAGATCTGTCACACTAGAAATTCTAATATATTTTTTTCCTTTTTTGTCCCAAATATCAGTGTTTGGCACCAGCATTTGAGAAACAGCCAAATGTTGCTAGACAGGATAGCTATATAATAAAGTAGTTATTAAGCTGGTTGCTGCTTCTGCTCTGTGATTATACCCCTATCATTGTAGCCATTGTTGTCACTTTAGTGTAGGTAGCATTCTCTTATACCAGTCTCTCTGATTCCAGCTCCTTGGTAAGTTGTTCTTTGCATGAGTTTCAGATTTATCTGTCTGATACATTTATTTATATGTAAGTTTGCAGCTTACATGTATTCTTCCTTGCTACCATTATTTATGGTAATAATGTCCAGGGAGGGATTGAACATCCTAGAACTCTAGAATAATCAGAACAATTTCTT
>NW_028081049.1:0-1467 GCF_014824575.4 Sturnira hondurensis | reverse complement strand
CAGCCCTCAACCAATGCTGTCTCTTGGTAAGTGTGTTACCTGTGACCCCCACTGAACGTCAGCCCAGCCCCTCCTCCTGTCTGATGAGCAGAGATCCCTCACTGTGAGGGTATGGCTTTCCCAGAGCCCCCCAGAGACTGACTCTGAGTCAAGGCTCCAATCCAGGAGCCAGACCTCAGAGCCTGCCCTGTGAATCCCATTCCTGCCTTGCCCCTCTCCATGTTCCTTGTCCTGCTCCTCCCTCATCCCAGGTCCAGTCCTCCTGAGGCCTTGAGTCACCGTCCTGCCTTCTGTACCCACATGCTCTGTGTGCTCAGGTCGTCACCGTGGGGGAATCTGCATCTCGTGAAATTGGAGGCTGCGTGTGCACAGAGTGGGGGACACTGAAATATTCCCCTGTTTTCAAAACCTCAGCGTAGGAAAAATGTAAAATACATCAATATGTTATATTTAATCGACGTTAAAATGATAATATTTTCAAGGAAGTCAGTTAACTACATCTTCTAGGAAAACTAATGCCACTGGTTTCCTTCTATTTGTCAGTGTGTCTCCTGGAAAACTTTAGATCACATGTATGGGTCACAGTTTAATTTCTATTGGACAGGACACCCTGCAAGTCACTGCATCAGTCACTTGCTTTGAAACAGGAGAGAGAACTTTCTGGCACTTACGGAGCAGACACGTCTTAACACTGAGAGCAAGTTGTTCCCTGGGGTCAGTGAGGTTTGGTTCTTGACCTTCTACCCCAGCCATGTTAGGATGTGGTCACAACTGCTGCTATCAGGAGACACTATTATAAGGTTCAATGTCATTGCTGCTCCTGCATGGAATATGGTCACTGTCTGTCCAGGGGCCACACATGCCTGGGAGAAGAGAGAAGTCAGGACAGAGTTGGCCCCAATTCTGATGGGAGGGACAGATATGGGCAGGGGTGAGGACAGGGTCAGAACCACAAGGAGCCTGGGAGGGACAGAGAGCAGTTCCCCGGAGATTCACACATGGTGCCTTCCTGTGGTAACTGTCACTGAGCTGTGAGTGGCAGGTGGACAGGAGTGAAACCCTTCCAGGATGGTCTTGGGGGTGACAGTCAGACAGGCTGTTTCCTGGGCCCACCCGGACCTGTTGCAGCCGCATCTGCATCTTAGTCCATCCCAGGGGACCTGTGTGCTCCAGTCTCAGTCACCATGGAAACTCACTTCCTCCTGCTGTGTCCCCAACTCCTTCCTAGGCCACCAGGGTCTTGGTGCTGAACTGTGCTGCCCTCGTCAGACTGAGCTTCATTCAGGCGTCAGACCCTGTGATGCTGTGAAGAAAAGTGTTTTACAAACAGACATTTACTGTGGTCACATGCGTGGTGTTTGGAGAGAAGGTGGGATCCCTTTCCAATTTTCGTCTTCATTATTTTCTGCTTCATCATGAACAGATTCTGTGGCTCTGACCCAGGTGCTCAGTGTTTTCTTTGGCAGC
>NW_028081048.1:0-802 GCF_014824575.4 Sturnira hondurensis | reverse complement strand
CTGAGTCTTTAAGAAAAAGAGGAATGCATGTAATTGGTGGAAGAATTCAAAGAATTGATTAAAGATTCATTAGCTATTGGGTAGGCTTTTATATGAGTATTTTATCTGGAATGGGTTTCTTGGTTAGGGTGACATATCCAACATTCGGCCATGTTTTATCTTGCTGCTGAGGTTTGAGAAGCATTTACTGAAAAATTGTCATCCCATTTTGTTATATAGAGTGTAGGTGAGTAGAGAATGGTTAATAGAAACAACAAAGACATTTTCATTGTGGACCATCATAGATAAGATTCCACTCGCAAGGAAGGAAACAAGCCTTCATGAAGAGGACCAATATTAATAGGAAGTTTCCAAGAAGTGTAACTATCCAAAACAATGGTGATTTTAGTATATTGTCATCAATCATTACTTATCTTTTAGGGCTTCCTCCTTTCGAACAGGAAGGAGCCTGAGGTCCTCCAGTGGCTCACAGGTGTAGTCTGGGCTTTTGGTCTCCAGCTGGTCCTGAATCAGATTGGGATCAGTGGAGGTCAGTTTTACCCTGGAAATACAAACCCAGCTATCGACTCCTAAAAGTTGTACAGCCATAGGGGTAGACAGGGTTACCTGGTAGGACCCTTTTCATTAAGGGTTGAGTTGGTCTTCTGGTAATCCTTCCTTCCAAGTTTCAAGGATTATCCAGTCCCCTGGAGATATGGTAGTTTGACAATTCTCTTTTGGGGATGGTAAAACTTTATTTTCATATTTCTCTAAAGCTTTCTGCACTTACCCTAAGTTTATTATATACATAGTTGCTTGATGG
>NW_028081047.1:0-1765 GCF_014824575.4 Sturnira hondurensis | reverse complement strand
AAGAACAAGGAAGAACAGACATTCATGTACTCTGCAGTACCTGATTGGAACAGTCCCGTTTGTGAATGCCAAAATGAAAAGCAGATGAGCAGGTTACTTCTTTCACGCAACTGAGTTTCCCTGTGTTGTAACCACTATGAAATGTTGCGATCTTGGGATATCTCCTGGAATGACAAAGTTCCTTACAAAGGTTGTTTGAGGAAAACTCTGTCTGAAATGATTCCAACCGTAGTGCAGGCAAGTCCTTTTAGAGGTCCAGAAATGCAATGTTGTTTGAAATGCTTCCACTTTTCTGGCAGTTCTGTGAAAGTGTTCTTGAGCGCGAACTCATTTCCTCTTGAATAGTATACCAAAACATTCCGCAATCCAGTTGTTTCCGTACGTATGAATCATAACCAGCGTGCTGTCTGTGAAATATGGGAAACGTGCAAAGCTTTCCCAGAGGAAAGCATGTCAAACTGTACATGTGGAAGTACGTATGCCGTGTAGCAGACACTTTTGTGATGATTGAAGCGAGCGTGAAAAGAATGATCCATTTTTGGTCACCTAGGTCATATTTCTTAGAGACAAGCATGAGGAAAGGTCGGGACTTAACCAAATCAAGGTGGCAATGCATCTATTCCACATAACCGTTTCCGGGAAAACAGTGTTGACAGTGTTTCTAAATCCAGGATAATAGTTCTGTTTCAGGCAATGAAAAGAGAGTAATGTTTTGGATCAGGTACATGGCTTTTTTCGCTGCTGCTTAAGTATTCCCAAATCGTCAAGTTCTAACGAAGTGGGAGAATAGAGAAAAGGTAACTCGAATCACGTTTTCTTTCAGGAAGGAGTCAGAGCTATGTACGCCCATGTAACGTTAAAAGTAGGGGAGCTTCTCCTGAAAGGTTCACTGAAAGGCATTCTTTCCCGTAGAAAAGAAAAAGNGTTCCGTTTCAGGCAAGCTAAAGAGAGTAATGTTTTGGATCATGTACATCGCGTTTTTCGCTGCTGCTTAAGTATTCCCAAATCGTCCAGTTCTAACGAAGTGGGAGAATAGAGAAAAGGCAACTCCAATCACGTTTTCTTTCTGGAAGGAGTCAGCAGCTATGTACGCCCATGTAACCTTAAAAGTAGGGGAGCTTCTCCTGAAAGGTTCACTGAAAGGCATTCTTTCCCGTAGAAAATAACGAGGAAGAACAGACATTCATGTACTCTGCAGTACCTGATTGGAACAATCCCCTTTGTGAATGCCAAAATGAAAAGCAGATGAGCAGGTTTCTTCTTTCACGCAACTGAGTTTCCCTGTGTTCTAACCACTATGAAATGTTGGGAACTTGTAAAATCTCCTGGAAGGAACAAGTTCCTTTCAAAGCGTGTTTGAGGAAAACTATGTCTGAAATGATTCCAACCATAGTGCAGGCAACTCCTTTTAGAGGTCCAGAAATGCAATGTTGTTTGAAATGCTTCCACTTTTCTGGCAGTTCTGTGAAAGTGTTCTTGAGCGCGACCTCGTTTCCTCTTGAATACTATACCCAAACATTCCCCAATCCACTTGTTTCCGTACGTATGAATCACATCCAGCGTGCTGCCTGTGAAATAGTGGAAACGTGCATAGGTTTCCTAGAGGAAAGTATATCAAACTGTAGATGAGGAAGTACGTATGCTTTGTAGAAGACACATTTGTGATGATAGAAGCGAGCGTGAAAAGAATGCTCCATTTTTGGTCACCTTGGACATATTTCTTAGAGACAAGCATGAGGAAAGGTCGGGACTTAACCAAATCAAG
>NW_028081046.1:0-529 GCF_014824575.4 Sturnira hondurensis | reverse complement strand
CCACCCTCATCCTCTACTTTCTAAGAATAAGTCATTTTGCCATTTCATTCTCCTTTTTTTTCTGCTGCTGATTACAAGAAGAAGAAAAAACACACAGGAAAAAGAGACCTCTGTACTTTTCTCTTTCTCCTCTTCCATCTAGTTTCTCATTCTTTGAAGAGAAATTCTCATGTTGATATATACCCAAATTTGCATTAAATGGTAAAGATAGCCGAGAGTGTGGTCATTTTGTCTATTTAAAGGGATCGGTGTTTGTCTTCTGTGTTTATTTAAAAGATTTAACTAATCAGAAAATAACATTTAAATTCAATATACAGAAGTTCTTCACCTCATCCCTGTGAATCAAGAAATGTGCTCTGTGTATATTTCAGTGAGAAATGATTTGCTGATATTTTTAATGATTGCTCCTTCTAAAATGCAAGGATCCCAGATTTTAAAAAATAACTTAGCTTTCACATTTATTATGCGTGTAAAAATATTTTACTAGGGTTATAATTGTTTTAAAACAGCAAGTTATTTTGCACTCTGC
>NW_028081045.1:0-675 GCF_014824575.4 Sturnira hondurensis | reverse complement strand
ACCCCTATGTCACATGCATCTTATTCTCCAGCCACCTAAAATCCACGCTACTCAGTTAAAGAAGAAAACGTTATTTTGGCACTTATTAAAACATCAAGGAAGACTTTATTCAATATATTGCAATAGGGGAAAGATCAGGCTCAACTCTGAATATAGTTGGGGATTTACAGCCAATGGGCAGAGTGAGGGAGTCAGAAAATGGACAATTGCCAATAGGAGACATCATCATGGGTACAAATATTCTTGCTGAACTACCCTAAGAGAAATCTTGCTAAAGGCAGGACAAGGACTTATATACATCAAAATTCAGGGATGAATAACTTGGCCAGATATCAAGAGTGACAAAGATATCAAGAAATGGTCTGTGCCATCCTTTAGTTTTTCAAAAAAAAAAAAAAAAACAACACCCCCAAACTGTTGTACCTAATCCAATCAACCATGTCAAAAAAATCAGAAAATTAGGCTAAAAGTAATTCCATAGTTATGGATCATATGCCACCTTGGTCAGATATCAAGAGTGACTCAGTAGAATTCTTTTCTGAGACTGGGCTAGGCAGGGCGCCCATAGGAGGGCATAGGGACCAAGTTGAATCCTATCGGAGAAGGGGGCTCAGAGGAAGTGAACTAGAGTTTGAGCAGAAACAGCCTCTTTGTTGCTTTCTTAACCCTCACACA
>NW_028081044.1:0-554 GCF_014824575.4 Sturnira hondurensis | reverse complement strand
CAGAGTGGAGGGCTACATCCAGGACAAGAAGTAGGTTCGTGCGCGGCGGGCCGGCGAGCACCCCCTGTGGGGCGCCCTTCTGTGGACGGGGCGGTGCTCCCGGCCAACACACCAGGGCACTCTTGTGCCTCCTTTGTGTGTAGAAAAATCATTCCACTGTTGGGTGTAACGGGAGATACAAGACAGGTTTTCCCTGTTGTTTCTGCACGTCGCTCTCTCTCGAGGGTGAGAGACGACGTGGGGGGTCCCCACGGAGCCGGGGCTGCAGCCGCACTCGGAGCAGAGACTTGAAATCGGACCAGGTCTCCCCCTCGAGCTGCATCCACGGCCCACCACCCGCGGCGGTGGTGCAGCCCAGAGCTGCCCCCGGAGCCGCCCCCAGAGCCTTGTGTCCTGGGGCAGTTCTCTCCAGTCTGCGAATCAGGGAGTTTTGAAGGTTCTGTGAGCAGAGAAAGTGCCAATAGTGTTTTAACCAATTTTCCGAGCTTTTTCCTCCCTTTGGGTTATTTGCCTTATGTTTTGGGTCTCGATTTTATCCCAAGTCATTTGGGCCA
>NW_028081043.1:0-713 GCF_014824575.4 Sturnira hondurensis | reverse complement strand
AAATTTTGAGGATGATTGGCATTATCTCTTTTTCAGAAGTTTGGTAGAATTCGTCAGTGAAACCATCTGGGCCTGGGCTTTTCTTTTGGGGAATATTTTATAAATTACTGATTTAATCTTCTTACTCATTACTGGTCTATTCAGATTTTCTGTTTCTTCATGATTCAGTTTTGGTGGGTTGTGTTGTTCTAGGAATTAATCCATTTATTCTACGTTGTCTAATTTGTTGGTGAATCATTATTTGTAATAGTCTCTTTTGATCCTTTCTGTTTCTGTGGTATCTGTTATAATGTCTCCTCTGTCATTTGCAATTTTCGAGAACTCTCACTTTTTCATGGTTAATGTAGCTAACGTTTTGTTCATGTCTCTTTTCAAAGAATCAACACTTATTTTGTTAATCTCTTCTGTCATTTTCCTAGTCTCTATTTCACTTATTTCTGCTCTAATCTTTATTATTTCCTTCTTTCTATTAACTTTGTGCTTAGTTTTCTTTTTCTAGTTCCTTGAGGTGTCAGTTTGTTTATTTGAGATCTCTCTTTTTTCCTGGTGTATGTGTTTGTAGCTATGAACTTTCTGTGTATAACTGTTTTTACTGTATCTCATAAGTTTTGGTACCTTGCGTTTCCATTTTCATTTAAGATGTTTAAACTTTTTCTTCTGATTTCTTCTTTGGTGCATTGGTTGTTTCAGGAGTGCATTGTTTAATTTCCCTG
>NW_028081042.1:0-607 GCF_014824575.4 Sturnira hondurensis | reverse complement strand
TCTTAATTCTCCGTTCAGACGCTCTCTGCTCTGGGTTCTGGGGAAACGGACCGCCATGGGGAGCGGACTCGGCTCCGGCTGCAGCGGACCTCCGCGGGGAGACGGACCGAGGAGGAATCGCTGGCGCTCATTGGCGGCCCGCCGTGGGCTGCCAAGCCTGAGGAAATCACATGGCCTCGACTGTCATGTTTCGGCTTTACTCCCACTCAGTAAACAGTATTTTTAGAGCAGTTCTAGGTTTGCAACGAAATGGGCACAAGGTACAGAGACTTCCGTGCACCCGCACCGTCAGCATCCCCACCGGGTAGTGAGCACATTTGTGACAGCCAGCGCGCCCACCCTGGCACCCCGTCACCACTACAGCCCAGAGTCTGTGCAGACTGGGGCTCACAAAAGTGCAGGGACACGCACCCCCAGTCCCAGCACCACGTGCAGTGCTGTCGCTGCCCTAAAAATCCCATGCACTCTGCCTACGACCCCTCCCCCCGTCAGTTCCTGGCAACCACTGATTCTTTTACTTTTCCATAGTTTTTAAAAATATATTGTATTGATCATGCTATTACAACTGCCCCATATTTTTCTCCCCTTTATTCCCCTCCACCCTATA
>NW_028081041.1:0-1017 GCF_014824575.4 Sturnira hondurensis | reverse complement strand
TAATTCCACAGATCCTGAAAGCAAGGGCCGAGCTGGGAAAACTTTCCAGAACCGTGCTGATGCCACCCCCTGCAGGTAGGCAGGAGGAACTGCAGGACCCTGAGGGCCAGGAGTAGGGTAATGGCATCTTTTTTTCCTTTTGCCCCAGGCTCCAATATGACTGGTACAATACTGTGATGAATCTTTGTTTCGTTTAAAAAATTGGTTCATCATGGGATGTTTGGCACTAATTTTAATTTTAAAAAAGTATTCAATCAGCCCTGGCCAGGTAGTCCAGATGTGCCAAGGTTGTGGGTTCCACCCCTGGTCAGGGCACACACAAGAAGCAACCAGTGAGTGCATCTATAAGTGGAGCAACAAACCCACACCTGTTTGTCTGTCTGTCTCTGTCTCTCTCAAACCAATAAATAAATATTTAAAAATATGTTATATCAAGGCCCTGGTTGTGTAGCTCAGTGGATTGAACGCGGGCCTGTGAACCACACGATCGCGGTTCGATTCCCAGTCAGGGCACATGCCTGGGTTGCAGGCCAGTTCCCAGCAGGGGATGCACAAGAAGCAACCATACATTGATGTTTCTCTCCCTCTCCCCTTCCCTTCCTCTCTAAAGAAGAAAAAAAACACTTAACAACATATCCAGCAAATTGTGCCATGATTTTCTGTAAGCACAAGGCAGATAATAAAAGTGTGTGTTAATAAAGCCACTTCTCTACCCTTTTCAAAAAATGTTATATCAAATAATTATTATCCTTGATTTTTAAGGTTTTTGGCAACCCCATCCTTAAATTTTGCACCCTAGTATAGAACCTCATTTCCTTCCATTCCCATTCCTCCCCCAGCCCAGTGCAGGCATCTCATCAGAGATCCTCACCTCTTCTGTAAAAATGCAGGCAAGGCCCTCCCTCCCTCCCTCCCTCCCTCTTCTTCCCTCCCTCCCTCCCTCCCTCCCTTCCCAGCTCCTCCAAGCCACATGCTGCATTAAGAAGACAGGGAGTGTTTCTGCTCTCAGGGAGTCGT
>NW_028081040.1:0-512 GCF_014824575.4 Sturnira hondurensis | reverse complement strand
TAAATGGGACACTATTACTCTGGCCATCACCCACTGAATGAGAAGGCTTGTGCCAAAACACAGTTGCTATCTGATGGCAGTCTGAACTGAGTCAAAGGCAGCTGGAATGACAAAAAAGGGAGGCACAGAAGAGCCTCTTAGGAGGTTATAAATGTAAGATTGGGTGCAGAGGGAATATGAGGGCCAAAAAGAAGTTAAAGATAATACCTTCTCCTGCCGCCTGCTTCCCTACTCATGCCCCTGTCTCCAGGGGTCACAGACAGACCAGTGTCAACCAAAGGAAGGGCTTGTTGGGCTGGGTACCCTGACAGGGTGTGCCTCTGAGAGGAAGGGCCCCTCGGAGGGGACAGAGCTGACCCATATCACCACACTGTCCCCCTTGTAGGCACTCTGCAAATAGACATAATTAAAGTAGTATATCAGAGTGGGGAACAGCTGGGGCTCCCAAGTACACCAGGTTGAATCATCGGCATTCAATCCTGTCTCTGTTGCTGAGTGCTTTCTAGCTCTGT
>NW_028081039.1:0-1337 GCF_014824575.4 Sturnira hondurensis | reverse complement strand
ACAACTTGTTCTCAGGGCCTTAGTCACCCCAATGTCCTAGGACCAACTGCTGGACCCCTTTACCTTGAGAATGCCTTGGGTGTTCCTGTAGTTCCTCAGGGCCTCAGCAGCCATGCGGTTGGCATGGTTCAGCTGGATTTCCATTTCATTCAGATCTCCTTCCATCTTCTTCTTGATCCTGATGGCATCATTCCTGCTCCTGATCTCAGCATCCAGCGTGCTCTGCATCGATTCCACAACTCTAATATGATTTCTCTTCAGCTGGTCAATTTCCTCATCCTTTTCAGCAATTTTCCTGTCAATTTCAGACTTGACTTGGTTCAGCTCCAGCTGAATGCGCAGGATCTTTCCCTCTTCATGTTCAAGTGATGCCTTAAGGACAGCAAGAGGTGACATTAGCAGGGAATAAAAGTGTATAGTATTCTTGGAATAGGAATTAGTTCTTAGTTTGGGGCTGCCATTAACACATCGTTATTCCATTGTTGTAGGAATTTTTACAATATGTTATTGTCGGTTTTGTTTACTTCTGTCTCCCCAGCTAGGTAGTGCCCCTGAAGGCAAGGCCTTTAACTTGGTTTTCTCAGTGTCTAGCAGTCAGTCTGACATACAATTCTGTTAGTTGTATATGTGGTCAATTTCCCATCCCCATACTCGTATGCAGGGTAAAAATTATTTGTCTTTTCTCTTGATTCATCCATTCTTGCATGCGATAGACCCTAATTTTTCTCAAAATTGTTTTCAAGTGTACAGTAATGTCTACCTCTGCCTCCTCTAAAGCAGCCTGAAGTTCAGACTTTTCTTGCTCAATTTGCTTCTTTATTTTTTCCAGTTCATGAATACGTTTCCCTCCTTCTGCAATCTGCTCGGTGAGATCAGAAATCTCCTCTGTTGGTGGACAAAAACATACAAATTTGTTCGTTGAGGAAAAGCATCCTTTCACCTCTTTTTCAACTCACTTTACTCTTTTAAAGAAAAGGTAAAAGGTACTCACGTTGCAAATTCTTATTTTCCCGCTTCAAGGTTTCAAGTTGGTCTAAGGATTCCTCATAAGCATTCTTAATCTTGAACAGCTCTGTGCTGAGGGAGCGAGACTCCTTTTGGGAAGCTTCAAGTTCAGCGTGAGTTTCTTCATACTTCTGTTTCCATTCTGCCAGGACCTGAGGGGCAAGGAATAGTCAAGAAATTTAGTGGAGAAAGTTTGAGATAATGAAACCATTTATTGTAGCAACTCTCAAACAGAGTTGAGACGTCTGGGACTGAAAAATCATTATGAATGAGAACAGTGAAAATCACAGGAACTGTCCACCCCATCAATGAGACAAGAGCTGCTGAGAACA
>NW_028081038.1:0-624 GCF_014824575.4 Sturnira hondurensis | reverse complement strand
AACTCCTGGGCACCCCTTGCCTGTCCCGTGTGATGACCCAGCATGGCAGGGAAAGCCACCACTGTACTGAGGACCACTAAGGGCTGAGGGGACGTGGGTAGCTTGTGACATCTCAGCTGCTCCGTGCTTCACTGCCATCCAGCCTTGCAAACCTTATTTCCGGTTCTTCAGACTCGTCATCTGTCCTGTCCTTCAGGGCCTCTGTGTACACAACTCACCCCGACCCAGACCTCCTTCTCGCTATAAGTGACACTCTCTCAGGCTAGTCGCCCCTGACGACCCCAATTAGGTTCCTCTCCTTTCATTTTGTCAGCACTCTAAGTACGCTTCTTTCGTAGCAATCTTCATACTCTGTGATTGTCACTATTTTATTTTATTTTATGTCTGCATATTCCACTACCATATAAATGTCCTCTGGTGGGGACCTATCCATTTTATTCACCAATGTATAGCCAGCATCCAGCTCAATACCTGAGAATGGCCGGTAATAAATTGTTATCACACAAGTAAATATCTGAAAGCCCACAGTTGTTTGTAAAAATTATGCATTTATACTAAGCAATCAAAAATGTTTCGGCAAGATAGAAAGAAAATGTTTTGATGTATCATTCTCCTACACAATGA
>NW_028081037.1:0-620 GCF_014824575.4 Sturnira hondurensis | reverse complement strand
TCACCATTAACAGGAATCTAAACAACAAAAAAAAACAAGCAAGCAAAATATGACCAATGACACTCAAATACTGAACAGGCTGACAGGGTCCAGAGGGGAGAGGGGAGATAATCATAGGGGAAAAGGGGATGGACTCACATGAATAAGTATAAAGGACCCATGGACAATAACTAAGGTGGGGGGCAGAAATGGGAGGGAGGTGGGGAGCACTGGGGGGGCAGGGCTGGGAATATAAAACAGAAAACTGTACTTGAACAAGAATTATATAAAAATAAAAATAAAAAAAGATTTATTTATCTTTAAAGGGGAAGGGAAGGAGAGAAGGAGAGAAATAACAATGTATGGTTGCCTCTCATGAGTTCCCTGCTGGGAACTAGCCTGCAGCCCAGGCATGTGCCCTGACTGGGAATCGAACTGCGATCATGTGGTTTGCAGGCCGGCGCTCAATCCACTGAGCTACATCAGCCATGGCCCTTGAGAGAGATATTCTTATTTGATTTAGATTATTTGTAAATCAAAGTCATTCTCATTGTATAGCCCAAGGAAATCTCTACCATTTCTTGTTTTTCAGAGTTAGTCTTTTCCTATTTTTCTCTGTTGCCTCATAAGAATTCCATGAA
>NW_028081036.1:0-1719 GCF_014824575.4 Sturnira hondurensis | reverse complement strand
GCTGGGTACCGGGCTTTGGACTGCTGCCTGTGCCCTGACCAGGAATCAATGGCCAGCCTTTGGGTTCACAGGCTGGCACTCAATCCACTAAGCCACACCAGCCAGGGCCAATAGTTTTTTTCCCCCACCACTTTCTTTTTTTAATTTTTTCTCTTGATTATGCTATTACAGTTGTCCCATTTTCCCACCTTATTCCCCTCTGTCCTGTATACCCCCTCCCACCCAAATTCCCGCCTTTAGTTCATGTCCTTGGGTCATTCATATAAGCTAATTCTTTGGCTTCTACATTTCCTATAATATTCTTACCCTCCCCCGTCTATTTTCTACCTACCATTTATGCTACTTCTTCTCTGTACCTTTTCCTCCTTTCTCCCCCTTCCTCTCCCCCCTTGATAAACCTCCATGTGATCTCCATTTCTACAGTTCTGTTCCTGTTCTAGTTGTTTGCTTAGTTTCCTTTTGTTTTGCTTTAGGTGTGATTGTTAATAACTAAGAGTTTGGTTGTTATTTTACCATTCATATTTTTATCTTATTTTTCTTAAATGTACCAGTTTAATATTTCATATGATAAGAGCTTGGTGATGATGAACTCCTTTAATTTGACTTTAGCTGAGAAGCACTTTATCTGCCCTTCCATTCTAAATGAAAGCTTTGCTGGATAGAGCAACCTTGGATGTAGGTCCTTGTCTTTCATGATTTGGAATATCTATTTCCAGTCCCTTCTTGCCTGGAAGGTCTCTTTTGAGAAATGAGCTCACAGTCTGATGGGAACTCATTTGTAGGTAATGGTCTCCTTTTCCGTTGCTGCTTCTAAGATTTTCTACTCATTTTTAATATTGGGTAATGTAATTATGATGTACCTTGGTGTGTTCCTTTTTGGGTCCAACTTCTTTGGGACTCTCTGAGCTTCCTGGACTTACTAGAAGGCTTATCCTTTGCCAGATTGGGGAAGTTCTCCTTCATTATTTTTTCAAATAAGTTTTCAATTTCTTCCTCTTCCTTTTCTCCTTCTGGCACCCCTTTGATTCGCATGTTGGAATGTTTAAAGTTGTCCTGGAGGTTCCTAAGTCTCTTCTCAGTTCTTTCAATTGTTGTTTCTTTATTCTTTTCTGGTAACATATTTCTTTGTTCCTTCTGGTCCACACTCTCAAGTAGAGTCCAGGTTTCCTTTCCATCACTGTTGGGTCCCTGTACATTTTCCTTTATTTCATTTAGGGTAGCCTTCACTTTTACATCTAATTTGAGACCATATTCAACCAATTCTGTGAGCATCCTGATTACCAATGTTTTGATATGTGCATCTGATAGGTTGGCTATGTCTTCCTTGCTTAGTTGTATTTTTTCTGGATCTTTGATCTGGTCTTTCATTTGGGCCACATATTTTTTGTCTTGATGAACCTGTTACATAATAAAGGGTGGATCCTTAGGTATTGGCCAGGGTGGGGCAACCCTCTTTGCTGTGTTTTGGTGCTATATGTCGAGGAGGGGTTGGAGTGGGAACAATGCTGCTTGCTAAGCTCTCTGCCAGATTTCAGTCACTTCCCCCACTTCCCACAAGCAAATTGGAACCTTCTGGTGTTGATTCCTATGTGGGTGGGTTTGTGTACATTCAAGGACCCTGTTAGTCTCTCCAACAAACTGTCCTGTGAGTCTGGGGGTTCCTCCTGCTGCCACCTCAGCCCCCACAGGTGTTTTCAATTGGTGGTTTGAGGCTTTATT
>NW_028081035.1:0-713 GCF_014824575.4 Sturnira hondurensis | reverse complement strand
CTTTTATCCTAAAGAATCAAAAAACATGGCCCTGTGGAAATGAGGGCTTTGTTGGTTCTCTCCTAGGTAGGTGCTACTTGCGACATTCCCCAGACAGTGCAAATTGAAACAGATGCACTAGCCTTTCTCTGGATCTAAGTGAGAACTCAGTGCCTGCCAGTCTTCTGGATTTGGAGAACATGGAGTCCACATGGGGAGTATCACCACAGCTCCTCCATGACCAGTCATAGAGAAGACCACTTTTGACAGACAGCATGAGTAATGACAAGTAGTGCCCGAGTTCTCACCTGTGATACCTTGGTCAGTCTGGGAATGTCAATGAGATTGAAACTGAGACTCAGGTGCATGGAGAGACAGTAGTTCCTCCATCAAATGGAAGGTGCTGTTGGGAGTCTCTGAGCAGTGAGTCTGTCTCCATGTGGGGTGCTGGGGTCTGAGGTCCATAAGGCAGGTGGCAGAAAGAAAGATAATCATCAGGATGGGAGATCCAGAAATGAAAAATAAGACAATGTGTCCCTCACTGAGAAGCCCAACATAAAGTCATTACAACATCACACCCAGGCCTGCAATCCATGGGGGTGGACCCTGCCCATATGATAGGAACAGGAGATAAGAAATATTCGGAGTTAATTACCATGAAAATCACCACTCTGTGTGTGTGTTGAACAGTAGATATGCAGTGGGACTAGGGCCACATGCAGGGATATTCAGAT
>NW_028081034.1:0-598 GCF_014824575.4 Sturnira hondurensis | reverse complement strand
CATTTCATATGATAGTGGTTTGGTGATGATGAACTTCTTTAGTCTTTTTTTTCTTGTCTGGGAAGCTCTTTATCTGCCTTTTGATTCTAAATGATATCTTCGCTGGGTACAGCAATCCTGGATGTAGATTCATGGTTTTGATGACTTTGAGTATTTCTTGCCAATCCCTTCTAGCCTGAAAAGTTTCTTTTCAGAAATCAGCTGACTGTCTTATGGGAATTTGCTTTTGGTAACCACCTGCTTTGCTCATGCTGCTTGTAAGATTCTCTCTTTATGTTTACCTCTGATATTTTAATTATGATGTACCTTGGAGTGGGCCTCTTTCATCCATATAGTCTGGAACTCTCTGGACCTCCTGGACTTGTATGTCTATTTCCTTCACCAAATTGAAGAAGTTTCCTTTCATTATTGTTTGAAATCGGTTTCCAATTTCTTGCACCTTCTCTTCTCCTTCAGGCAACTGTATGATGCCAATGTGGCAATGCTTGAAGTTGTCCCAGCTGCTGTTTACAGTTATGGTCATTTCTTTGGATTCTTTTCTCTTCCTGTTGTTCTGATTGATTGATTTTTTTCTTTTGTTTTGTCTTCTAAATCATTG
>NW_028081033.1:0-531 GCF_014824575.4 Sturnira hondurensis | reverse complement strand
CCCCAGGCCCTCCCTCCATTCCCCTCCGCTTCCCCCACCGCACTCTGAGCCCCACAGGCCCCTGCCTGTGCGTGGGGTCCCCGCCCCAGGGAGCCGGCTCCTCCTGGCATCCAGCCCCCAGCTCCTCACTGAGAGCTTCCACTGCCTCTGCCCTCGGAGGTCCTCAGGGCTCCTTGGGCGACGCCGGCACCCCACTCTGCCCCGTCAGGGTTTTTGTCCCTCTGTGATCTGTGCCCTCTCTTCTACTCCTGGGCCCACACTCTGAGGCTGACCCAGTTCCCTGCTGGGTCCCCTGCCCCGGCCGCCCCGGGCAGGCACAGAAGACCGGCTCTGTGACTAAGAAGGGTGTCAAGCAGAACGGTAGGGTCAGGGTGTGCCCGGTGTACTGTGGGGACTGGGGTCATCAGAGTGGGGTGGCATTTCAGGGTCCCGGGAGACAATGGCGGCGAGAAGGTGCTCGGGGGGGCCATCCGAGGCCGGCAGCAGGGCCCGAGGACCAGTTCTGGGGCAAGGCGGTCCCCCACCTCCGAC
>NW_028081032.1:0-38076 GCF_014824575.4 Sturnira hondurensis | reverse complement strand
AACCTAACTCTGAACCTAGCACTAAACCTAACCCTAAACCTCTCTTTAACCCTAACACTAAACCTAAAACTAACCGTAGCTTTAGCCCTGACCCTGATACTAACCCTAACCTTGGACCTAACTCTAACCCTAACCCTAAATATAGCCCTAGACCTAAACCTAACACTAACGCGAATCCTAGCTCTAGCTCTAGCCCTAGCCCTAACACTAAGCATAGCCTTAACCATAACACGAAAACTAATCCTAACCCTAGAAATAAATCTAACCCTAGATGTACACCTAATCCTAGCCCTTACTCTAACTCTAGATCTAACTGTGACACAAAACAGAACTCTTGCTGTAGCTCTAGCCCTAGCCTTACCCCTAACTTTAACCCTCAACCTAGCCCTAGCTTAAAGTCTAGCCCAGAACTTAAACCTAACCCTAACCCTAAACGAAAACTTAAGCTTAGCCCTAGCCCTAACTCTAACACTAACCCTAATCCTAGCCCTAACACTAATCCTAACCCTAATCATAATCCTAGTCCTTAACCTAGGCCTAGCCCTATTCCTAGCCCTAATCATAATCCTCACCCTAGCGTTAGCTGAAACTCTAGTTCTAAACCTAACCCTAGCCCTAAACCTAGCCTTACATGTATCCTTAGATGCATCTCTAACCCCAACCCTAGACCTAAACCAAGGACTAACCCTCACCCTAGCTCTACCCCAAGCCCTAAACCTAACACTAATCCTGGCCCTAACCCTAAAACTAACCCCAATAAAATTCTAATACTATCCCTAACACTAAACTTAAACTGTGTCCTCACCCTAAACATAACGCTAACACTTACCCTGTTAATAAACCTTTTCCTAGCCCTAATCCTAACCATAACCTTAGACCTTACCCCGATTCTAACCCAACCGTAACCCTAGCCCTAACCCCTAACCATAGCCTTACTTCTAACCCTAAAACTAAAACTTACCCTAGCAATAGTTCTAGCCTTAACTCTAAACCTAACCCTACCCCAAACAACGACCATAAACCAAGCCCTAACCCTAACCTTGGACCAAACTTTAGCACAAATTATAACCCAAACCTAGTCCTCACAATAACCCTAACCCTAACTTTAGCCATAACCCTATCTCTACACCTACCACTTTCCTAGCTCTAACCACAATTTTATCTGTAGCCCTAACCCCAGCCATAAACCTAACCTTAACCCTAGACCTAACCATAACCCTAGCTCTAGATCTAGCCCTAACCCTAAAGCTAACCCTGTTTCTACCATAACCCTATCCCTGGCCATAACTTTAGCTCCAGAACTTCCCTAAACCTAATTTTAACTGAAAACTTAACACAAGTTCTAGCCCTAACCCTAGCCTTAGCTCTTACCCTAACCCTAATCCTCTCCCTGTACCTGGCCATCTCTGTGGCCCTAAGCCTAGCCCTAGCCCTAAACCTAACCCTAGACCTAAACAAAACACTAAACCTAACCCTAGCTAAAGTTCTATTCATAACTCTAAAACCAACATTAGCTCTAAACTACACTAACCCTTAAATTAGACCTAACCCTAATGTTAGACCTAACCCTAACACTAATCACAGCCCTAGTCGTAACCCTATCCCTAACCCTAACACTAAGGCTAACTCTAATTGTGATCCTAATCCTAAACCTAAGCCTAAACATAGCCCCAAGCCAATCCCTAACCCTAACCCTAGACCTAACCTTAACACTAACCCTAATCCTACCTATAGCCGTAGCTCTAAACCTAACACTAACCCTACACCTAACTCTAACCCTAAACCTGACTAAAACATTAAGCCTAACCCTAACACTAACACTAAACTTCACCCTTGCCCTATCCCTGAGTGTAACCCTAACTATTACCCTGTTAATAACCATATCCCTAGCCCTAATCCCAAACATAACCATAGCCTTAGACCTTACCCTGATTCTAACCTTAATCCTAAACCAAGCACTAAAGCTAACTATAGCCTTATCCCTAAACCTAACCCTAAAACTTACCCAAGACCTAGCCCCAGCTCCAACCGTAACCCTAATCCTAACATTAACCCGCAACCTAGCCCTGACCCAAACCCTAACCCTAAATATATCCTAAAACTTATCCTAACTCTAACCTTAAATCTAACCCTGAACCCAGCACTAACCCTAACCCTAACCCTGTCTGTAACCGTAACCCTAAACATAAATGTAACCTTAGCGTTAGCCCTGACCCTGATACTAAACCCAAACCTGGACCTAAGCCATACCCTAACCCTAACCATAACCCTAGACCTACCCCTAACACTGACATAAACCTTAGCTCTATCTCTAGCCCTAACCCTAACACTAACGATACCCCTGATCCTAACCCTAAAACTTACCCTAACACTAGCGATAAACCTAACCCTAGACCTACACTTAATTCTAGCCCTTACCCTAACTCTAGACCTAACCGTGATACAAACCAGAACTCTTGCTGTAGCCCTAATCCTAGCCCTAACCCTAACCCTCACCCTAGCCTTAGCTTTGACTCCAGCCGCAAACTTAACCCTAACCCTAAATGATACCTTAAGGCTAACCCTAACCCTAACTCTAACACTAACCATAAACCTAACCCTAGCCTTAACACTAACCCTCACCCTATGGCTAGATGTAACTCGAGTTCTAAACCTAACTCTAGCTCTAAACCTAGCCTTACCCCTAACCCTAGTCATAACCCTAACACCAACCCCGACCCTAACCCTAAACCTAAACCTAACCCTAACCCTAAACCTAACTGAAACCCTAACCATATCCTTAACCTTAAACTTAAACCATGTCCTAACCCTAAACATAACCCTAACACTTACTGTATCAGTAACCCTATGCCTAGCTTTAATCTTAATCCTAACCATAACCTGAGACCTTACCTTGATTTTAACCCTAACCATAACCCTAGTCCCAACCCCTAACCATAGCCTTATTTTGAACCCTAATCCTAAACATTACCCTGGCACTAATCCTAGCCTTAACTCTAAACCTAACCCTAACCCAAACAATAACCATACCCCAAGCACTAAACCTAAACCTAGACCAAACTTTTGCACAGACGATAACCCCAGATCTAGACCTAACCTTAACCTAACTTTACACCCTGTGCTAGCCCTTGCCCTAACTCTACACCTACCACTTATCCTAGCACTAACTGTAATTCTATCTGTAGCCCTAACCGCAACCATAAACTTAACCTTAACCCAATACCTAACCCTAACATTAGCCCTAAACCTAGTCCTAGCCTTAACTGAAACCCTAATCCTAGACTTAAACCTTCTACTACCTTAGCCCTAGCCCAAGCCCTAGACTTAACCCTAAACCTAACTCAAACCTAAGCCTAAAACTAACCCTAGACCTAGCTCTAGTCCTACCCATAAACCGTACCCTAACCCTGGCCATAATGCTAGCCCTTGCTCTAACCATACCACTAGCCTTCACCCTAACTGTAGCTCTAAGTCTAGACCTAACCTTAGCCCTAAACTCTGCCTTAATTCTAACCCTAAGCATAACAATAGACCTAACACTAACACTACCCTGAGACCTAGCTCTAGCTCTACCCACACACTAACAATAACCCTACCTTAACCCTAATCCGTACCCTAACCCTAACTTTATTCATAACCCTAACCATAAACCTAATGACAAGCCTAACACTAGTTCTAACCTTAACCCTAATGCTAGACCTAACCCTGACACTAACCCTAAACCTAGCTCTACACCTAGTCTAGCCTAAGCCCTAACCCTAGTTCTAATTCTAACACTAATAAACCTGAGACATAACCCTTACACTAACAGTAACCCTAGGTCTAGATCTAGATCTAACCCTAAAGCTAACCCTATTTCAACCCTAATCCTATGCCTGGCCCTAACTTTAGCTCAAACCCTTCCCTAAACCTAATTTTAACTGAAAACTTCACCCAAGTCCTAGCCCTAGCCCTACCCTTAACCCTTACCCTTACTCTGACCCTGACCCTAACCCTCGCACTATCCCTAGCCCTAACTCTACCCCTAGCCATAAACCTAACCATAGACCTAAACCAAACACTAACCCTAACCCTAACTCAAGCTCTATTCTTAACTCTAACACTAACCCTAGACCTAAACCTTACACTAACCATAAAATTACACCTAACCCTAATATTAAACCTAAACCTAAGACTAACCATAGCCTTAGTAGTAACCCTATCCCCAATCCTAACACTCAGGCTAACTCTAATTCTAATCCTAAACCTAAGCCTAGTGTTAGCCCTAAGCCCAGCAAACCCCAGCCCTAGACCTAACCTTAACACTAACCCTAATGTTAGCTATAGCTGTAGCCCTATCCCTGACCCTAAAACTAACCCTAAAACTAACCTTAGAACTAACCCTAACCCAAACCTAACAAAAAACTAAACCTAACCCTAACCCTAACACTACCATGAAACTTCACCCTTGCCCTAACCCTGAATGTAACCCCAACCATTACTCTGTTAAAAACCCTATCCCTAGCCCTAATCCCAACCATAACCATAGCCTTAGACCTTACCCTGATTCTAACTGAAACCCTAAAGCAAGCACTAAAGCTAATCGTAGCCTTATCCTTAACCTAACCCTAAAACTGACCCTAGACCAAGCTCCAGCCCCAACAATAACACCAAACCTAAGATTAATCCCAAACCTAGCCCTCACCAAAACTCTAAACCTAAACATATCTAAACATTATTCTAACACTAACTTTAAACCTAACCCTGAAGTTTGCACTAAACCTAACCCTGTCTTTAACCCTAACCCTAAACCTAAACCAAACCATAGCGTTAGTTCTGACACTGAAACTAACCCCAAACCTGGACTTACCCCTAACCCTAATCATACCCCAAGACCTAACCCTAACACTAATACTAACACTAAACCAAACCCTAGCCCTAACACTAACCCTAGCCCTAATCATAATCCTAGCCCTTACCCTAAGCCTAGCCCTAAGCCTACCCCTAACCCTACCCTCACCCTAGCTCTAGCTGTTACACTTTAGTTGTAAACCTAACCTGAGACCTAACCCTAGATTTATCCCTAACCCTAGGGATAACCCTAACCCCAACCCTAGGCCTAAACTGAACACTAATCATCACCCTAGTTCTAGCACTAGCCCTAGCCCTAATACTCAGCCAGAACCTAAAGCGAACCCTAAACCTAACCAAAATCCAAACACTGTCCCTAACACTAAACTTAAACCGTGCCCTAACCCTAAACATAACTCTAACATTTACCCTATCAATAACACTATTCCTAGACCTAATCCTAATAATAAACATAACTTTAGACTTTACCCTGATTCTAACCCTAACCATAATCCTAGCCCTAACCCCTAACCATAGCCTCATTTCTAAACTTAAACCTAAGCCTTACCCTGGAGCTAGCACTAGCCTTAACTCTAACACTAATCCTAACCCAAACAATAACCATACTCCAACCCCTAACCCTAACCATACACCAAACCTTAGCATAAATGATAAACCCAGACCAAGCCCTTACCATAAATCTAACCCTAACTTTACACCTTGGCCAAGCCCTAATCCTAAATCTACACCTACAACTTATTCTAGCTCTAACACTAATTCTATCTGTAGCCCTAAACCTAGCCCTAAACATAATACTAATCCCAACCCAAACCAAAGACTTAGCCCTAAGCCTAGGCTTCACCATAACCCTAGTCCTAAATCTGGACCTCGCCCAAAATGTAACCATAATCCTAACTCTAACCCTAGTTCTAAGTCTAATAATAAAGCTAAACCTAGCTATAGCCCTAACACTGAGCCTAACTCTAAACCTAACGGTATCCTCAACCTAACACTATCCCTGGCCCTAAAATTAACCGTATGCCTATTCAGATTTTGAACACTAACCCTAACCCTAAAACTACCCTTAACCCTAGCCCTAACCCTATCCTCCACCCTAGACCTAAACCTAACATGAACCTTTACCCCAGCTCTAGCTTTAGCCATAACCCTAACACAAACTCAGGCCCTAGCCCTATCTAAACCTAACCAAAACCCTAACCCTTAACCTAAAACTAAACTTTACCCCTGCCCTAAACCTAAACATCACACTAACACTTACCTTATCAATAACCCTATTTCTAGCCCTCATCCTAAACCTAACCATCACCTAGACCTTACCTTTATTCTAACCCTAACCATAATCCTAGCCCTAACCCTTAACTGTAGCCTTATTTCTAACCCTAAAACTAAACTCTACACTAGAAATAACCCTAGCCCTACCTCTATACCTACCCCTAACCCTATCAATAATCATAGCCCCAAAACTTAACTCTAATCCCAGACCTAACTTTGGCACAAACCATAATTCTAAACCTAGCCCTAACTGTAAACCTAACCCTAACTTTAGACCTTGCACTAGCCCTGAACCTAACTCCACCCCTAACATTTATCCTAGCTCTAACAGGAATTCTATCCATGGACCTCAACCCAGCCTTAACCCTAACCATAACCCTAACACTAGCCCTTGCCCTAGTCCTAGCCCTAGCCAAAACCCTAACGCTAGACTTAAACCTTACACTACCCTGGCCCTAGCGGTAGCCCAAGTCCTAGACCTAACCCTAACCCTAACCCTAGACCTAAGAGTAAAACTAACCCTAACGCCAACCCTACCGCTAATTATTTCCCTCACCCTAGCCATAAACCTTGCCTTAGCCCTAACCCTAGCCCTAGCCCTAAACCTAACTCTAACCATAACCAGAAGCCTAACCCTAAACTTAGCCCTTGCCCTATCCCTAAATGTAACCTTAACTCTAACCCTAATCCTCGCCCTAACCCTAGTCCTAGCCTTAGCCATAGCCCTAATCTTAGCCCTCCCCTAACTGTAACCCTTAAACTAGCCCTAGCCCTTATCCTAACCCTAACGTTAACCCCAACCCCAACTCCTAACTCTAAACCTGGTCCTAGCCCTAGACTAAACCTAGCCCTAGCCCTAACCCTAGTTCTAAGTCTAATACTAAAGCTAACCCTAGCCATAGCCCTAACACTGAGCCTAACTCTTAACCTAACTGTATCCTCAACCTAACCCTAGTCCTAGCTCTAAATGAAACCCTAAACCTTACCTATCCCTAGCCCTAACCCTAACTGTAACCCTATTCAGATTTCAAAAAGTAACCCTAAAACTAACCTTAACCCTAGCTCTAACTCTAGCCCCAACCCTAACACAAACTATGGCCCTAAACCTTACCCTAACTCTAACCAAAACCCTAGCCTTAGACATGAACCTACTGTAACCTTTACCCTAACATCAGCCCTAACACTATCTCTAAACATAAACCTAATTCTACACCTAACCCTAATGCTTACCTTAACCCTATCCCTAGCTGTTGACCTAACCCTAATCCTAACACTTACCCTAATCATAATCCTAAAGCTAGCCCTAACCCTAATTCTAGCTCTAACCTTAACCCTAGCTCTAACCCTAACCATAACACTAAACCGAACCCTGGCTCTAGCTCTAGCCTTAAACCTAACACTTACCATAGCCCTAACCCTAACCCTTACCCTAACCCTAACCCTAGTTGTAGATCTAAACCTAGCCCTACACCTAATCCTAGCCCTTTCCCTAACCACAGACATAACTTTAACACTAACCATGACTCTTGATCTAGCCCTAGCCATAACCATAGCCCTAACCCTAACCCTCACCTAGCCCTAGCTTTAACACTAGCCCTATAATTAACCCCAACCCTGACCCTAAACAAAACCTTAAGCCTAACACTAACCTAAAAGCCTAGCCCTAACCCTAACCCTAGCCCCAAGCCTAACCCTAATCTTAACCCTTTCCCTCACCCTAGCCATAAACCTTGCCTTAGCCTTAACTCTAGCCCTAGCCCTAAACCTAACTCTAACCCTAAACCAAATCCTAGCCCTAAATTTACCCCTAATCCTAACCATAACCATAACCCTAGACCAAACCCTAACACTAAACCGAAACGTAGCTCTAGCTCTAGCCCAACACCAACAAAAGCCCTAGCCTTAACCTTAACCCTAAATGTAGCCCTAAACCTAGCCCTAGCCCAAACCCTAAACTTAGCCCTAAACATACTACTAATCTCAACCCCAACCCAAGCCTTAGTCCTAAGCCTAGGCTTAACCATAACCCTAGTCCTAACCCTGGACCTCACCCTAACCCTAACCGTAACTGTAACTCTAACCCTAGGCCAAGCCTTTACTCTAACACTAATCCTAACCCTAAACCTTATTCCAACCGTAGTTCTGGCCCTAGACCTGACCCTGATTCTAACCCTAACCCTAACCCTAACCCTAATCCTAGCCCTAACCCTCACCCTAGTTCTATATGGAACCCTAACCTAACCCTAACACATAAACTAGCCCTAACCCTAACCCTAGCCCTAACCCTAAACTCAACCATAGATGTAAACCTAACATGAACCCTTACCCTAGCTCTAGCATTAGCCATAACCCTAACACAAACCCAGGCCCTAACCCTAACTCTAAACCTAACCAAAACCCTAACCCTTAACCTAAAACTAAACTTTACCCCTGCCCTAAGCCTAAACATAACCCCAACACTTACCCTAGCAATAACCCTATTTCTAGCCCTAATCCTAATCCTAACCATCACCTTAGACCTTACCTTTATTCTAACCCTAACCATAACCCTAGGCCTAACACTTAACCATAGCCTTATTTCTAACCCTAAAACTAAACTTTACACTAGAATTAGCCCTAGCCCTACCTCTATACCTAACCCTAACCCTGTGAATAAGCATAGCCCAAACCATAACACTCACCACAGACCTAATTTTAGCACAAACCATAATTCTAAACCTAGCCCTAACTGTAAACCTAACCCTAACTTTAGACCTTGCACTAGCCCTGATCCTAACTCCACCCCTAACATTTATCCTAGCTCTAACAGAAATTCTGTTTGTGTCCCTCAACCCAGCCTTAACCCTAACCCTAGACCTAACCCTAGCACTAGCCCTTGCCCTAGTCCTAGCGCAAGCCAAAACCCTAACGCTAGACTTAAACCTTACACTACCCTGGCCCTAGTGGTAGCCCAAGTCCTAGACCTAACCCTAACCCTAACCCTAACCCCAGACCTAACACTAAAACTAACCCTAACTTCAACACTACCCCAATCCTTTCCCTCACCCTAGCCATAAGCCTTGCCTTAACCCTATCCCTATCGCTCGCAATAAACCTAACTCTAACCCTAACCCGAATCCTAACCTTAAACTTAACCCTTGCCCTATTTCTAAATGTAACCTTAACTCTAACCCTAATTCTAGCCCTAGCCCTAGCCCTAGCCCTACACCTAACCCTAACACTAGCCCTAGCCCTTATCCTAACCCTAACGTTAACCCAAACCTTAACTCCTAACCCTAAACCTAGTCCTAGCCCTAGACTAAACCTAGCCCTAGCCCTAGCCCTAACCCTAGTTCTAAGTCCAATAGTAAAACTAATCCTAGACATAGGCCAAACACTGAGCCTAACTCTAAACCTAATGGTACCCTCAACCTAACCCTAGTCCTAGCTCTAAATGAAACCCTAAACCTAACCCTATTCCTAGTCCTAACCCTAACTTTAATGCTATTCAGATTTTGAACAGTAACCCTAACCTTAAAGCTAAACCTAGACATAGCTCGAGCATGCATCCTAACCCTAAACCTAACTGTATCCTAACCCTAACACTAACCGTAGCCCTTGCTTTAACTCTAACCCTAACCCTAGACCTAAACATAGAACTAACCCAAGCCCAAGTCCTAGGTCTAATTTGATTTCTAACAGTAACCGTAACCCTAGCTCAGGCCAAGTACTAGCCCAAGGTCTAACCCTAGCTCTAATCCTAACCTTAACCCTAATACGAGACCTAACCCTAACACTAAACATAACCTTAGCTCTAGCTCTAGCCCTAAACCTAAAATCCACCCTATCACTAACCCTAACTCTAACCCTAAACCTAATCCTAACTCTGACCCTAGACATAGCCCTAACTTTACCCCTAACCCTAACCCTAGATCTAACTCTAATACAAACTCTAACCTAGCTCTGGACCAAGTCCTAACCCTAAAAGTAACCATAGCCCTAACCCAAACCCTAGCCCTAGCCATAACCCTAGCACTAGCCCTAACACTAACTCTAACCCTAGCCCTATCCCTAGCCCTAGACCTAAACCTCAGCCTAGCCCAAGTTGTAGCTCAAGCCCTAACCCTAATCCTATCCCAAACACTAGACCTAACCCTAGCCCTCGTCCTACTCATAATCTTAGCCCTAACACTAACCCTAACCCTAACCCTAGACTTAACACTAAAACTAACACTAATTCTAGCTCTAGCCCTGGCAATGAAACTAACCCTAACTCTAACCTTAAACCTTACCCTAACCCTAAACTAGTTCTATCCCAAGCCATAACCCTAAAACTAACCATAGCCCTAACCCTAATCTTAAAACTAACAAAAACCCTAACCCTAAAACTAACACTAACACTAAACGTAACCATTGCCCTAAGCCGAAATGTAACCCTAACCCTTACCCTACCAATAACCCTATCCCTAGCCCTAATCCTAAGGCAAACAGTAGCCTAAGACCTTTCCCTGATTCTAACCCTAACCCTAGCCCTAAACTTAACCCTAGCCTTATCCCTAACCCTAACTCTAAAACTTACACTAGACCTATTCCTAGCCCTAACCTTACCCTAAACCTAACCCTAATCATAACCTTAAACTCAATGCTCTCCCTAACCCTAAATATAACATTAACCCTAACCTTAAGCCTAGCCCTAACCTTAGCCATAGCCCTAAACATAGCCCTAGCCATGAACCAAGCCCTAGCCATAAGTCCTAGCCCTAGCCCAAACCCTAAACCAAACACTAACCCTAACACTAACATTAGACCTACACCTAACCCTAGGCCTAACCCTAGCCCTAAACCTAACACTAACCCTAACACTAACCCTATTCCTAACCCAAACTCTAAACCTAAACAAAACCCAAGCCCTAACCCTAGCCCTAGACCAAATTTTAGCCCTAATGATAACCTTTACCATAAACCTAGACCTCACCCAAACCCGAACCCTAGCCCTAACCCTAAACCTAGGCCTAAGCCTAAACCCTGCCCTAGCCCAAAACCTAGCCCTAGCCCTAACCCTAGCCCTAACCCAAACCCTAACCTTATTATTAACCCTAATACTAAACCTAGAAGTAAGAGTAACCCTAACACTAAACCTAAACCTAGACCTAAAATTAACACAAACATGACCCCTAGATCTAATTCTAATTCTAACCCTAGCCCTCACCCTAAATTTAACCCTGAACCTAACCCTAAATCTAACCTTAACCCTAATCATACTCCTAACCCTAACCCTAGTCCTATCCCTAACCTTAGCCCTAACCCTAATTCTAACCATAACCCTACTCATAACACTAGCCCTTAGACATTAGAAACTGCACAGCGCCAATTTACTAGTGTAGTGCTCATGTGTTTCCAAATTATGCTGTGCTTGTCTCAGACAAGTATACAAGGAAAAAACTGTCATATAGAAGGTTCCTCCATTTCGCAAAACACGTATTACTGGGTAAAAATTTGCTTCTTTTTCAAGATAACAGCAATTCCACAGAACTAATGCCATCAAATTTACCATGAAAATGATCGTTGAGAAAAAATTCTCAACAGAAGTGCTCAAAAAAGCACATATTACAGGATACACCGTTTCTTTAAACTTGCCCTGAAATGACTACATTTAGTGAGCATTATGACACTGTATAGGGTTTAGTTAAAAGCTGCTTTGAAACAATTGTGCTCTCTCCACACTGATTTAGTAAGGTTTGAAGATTTCACTGCAGTTCTATGAGAGGTATGGGACTCCGTTCCAGGAAGTGGACTGTTACCTTCACACTCTTTTCAAGTTGTGAAAAACTGTTTTGTGCCAATAAGGAAGTAGGCAGAAAATGCATATTTAATTGGAGCTTCTTTTCCTGACGGGAGATATCCATTCCAGGACACTCCAGTATACAAGGGATTTTCTTGAAACATTGAAAACGGCAGGTTATTGTTCACTTGATTTTGACGAACAAATATTCAGTGGCTCTTGGCCTATTGCACACTCTACAAAACTGATCTTGCAGCAACTGCAACACAATGGTGAAATAGTACATTCTCTCTAAGAAACCACTCATATCATCTACTCTAACGAGGCAATTGATGATTCTTTCCTCCGTGTAAATCATTTAACTCCAAACTGAATGCCTAATAAATATCTTAATTTTCCAGTTACTGAGGGTGCAAAATGTTCACTTTTGTGTTATCAGGATGGAATGAACGTGGCGCTCCAATGGTGTAGTTTTCTGTTCATGTTCCTCTAGACATTAAAAACTGCAGAGCGCAAATTTACTAGTGTAGTGCACATGCGTTTCCAAGATACGCTGTGCTTGTCTGTTGTTACAGGGGATTCACATCCACTCCCAAGTCCTGTAGAGGGAAAGGGATGGAATGGCTACACCCTCCAGTGGGGAGTGCCTCAGAGTGGCCCAGAAAGCCTCCCAAAGAGAGAGATTGTCGAAGCATCCTGGCAACTCTCTCAAGGGGAGAGCACGCTGACCCTTGCTTAGACAGGCTTTTACTGGGTCTTTGCACAGGACTTCAGGTACAACTCATTAAGCATTGTCAGGCAGTAAAGAGTAGATAGTATACAAAAAGCCATCAGGGCGTCTTCTAAGTCAGGGTGTACCAGCTAAAAGGCTACAGAGCTTTGGAAAAACACACTCATTTTCTGCACTGGCCTTTATTATTTAACTTAACGCATTCTTAGCAAAGCAGTCTCAACAGGATTGTTAGAAATTCTGTCTCATGCCAGATCACCCTGGATCCTGCTCTAGCTGGCAAGGGGCTACACCGCCTCCCCCATCACAGGTTTTCAGTCTTCAGTAGATTTGAGCCAGGAAGAGCTGTCCCCAGAGGACCTGTGGACTGGGCTATATCACAAACACTGGGGGGCGAGGGCCCATCACTTCCTCTTTGCTGCAAGCTCCCAAGTGATCATGCCTGGTTCAGGAAGGTTCTGACACCTCCTATTTTCTTTTGTTTTTTAAATCAATTGTAGCTGTTAGGCCTGTGAAATCTACTATTCGCTGTTCCCGAATGCAATCACGAGAAAATAACTTCCATATAAATCATAAAGCAGAAATAATATATAAGACAAGGATGAGCTCAAGAGGTGGTAAGACCGAAGCTCCTGAGTTCAGTCCTTTGAAAAATGTTACAAATGCAAGGGAATAACAAAACTAACAGGTCTGGTTACATTTTGATCTTGGGGAGGATTAGCACAGACTTCAGGAAATGCAAATCACAAAGCAGCCTAGGTACAAAGCAGGCCTGATCACCCACGGGAATACTTCTTTTTTTTTTAATTGCTTCTTTTAAAAAAAAAAAACTTAAAGATTTTTATTTATTTATTTATCTTTTAGAGAGGAAGGAGAGAGGGAGATGGTTTAGGGTTAACCATCAATGTATGGTTGCCTTTTGTGCATCCCCTGCTGGGAGTTGGCCTGCAGGGAACTGGCCTGCAACCCAGGCATGTGCCCTGACTGGGAATCGAACCGCGATCCTCTGGTTCGCAAGCCCGCACTCAATCCACTGAGCTATGCCAGCCAGGGCGGGAATACTTCTTTATGGGGGTGGTCTTGCATGCTGACTTACCCCACACTGGTTTCCCACGTGGGTGTTGAGCTAGGTTTCTGGGTCTGGAGATGCCATTTTGCCCTGCATCTCTCTCCTTGTTTTTAGCAAGGACTGCTCATAGTCCCACAAAGATTGCCACTTACTCCTTTCTTATAGGACTTTGGGAAAAGAATGATCAAATGCATCAAAGTACACAAAGCATTATTAGAATCAGTAAAAACCCCAGCAGTTCCCAACAGCCACATTCTCAGATAAAGTCCATCAAACCAAGTTTTGGGGTATACCAGGCAACATTTTCATGGGAGGTCTGAAAAACATCCTGCTTGGTTAGGCGTTGAATGTTCTGTAGCTGCTGAGGTAGCTCCAGCTGCAATGTATCAATTTGTCCCTTTAATTTGGTAGTAAGTGACCTTAAGTGATGTTGATTACCGCTCTGGGAATTTACTTCAGGGTGATGACATACAGCTTGGAGAAGTCTAGATGAGGAGAGTCTAATGGGTGGAGGTGGGTCACGTCTAAGGAAGCATTTTCTGTGATATGGCTTCACCCTCTTTGTGGGCAGTTCCCAAGGTCATTCTGGAAAGAAAACAGAAGCATACCCTCTTTCCCAAGTTAAAAGTTCTACAGGACCCTGCTAAGTGCCATCTTTTAAAGGACCTCTAATAAAACCTGAGGGAAGGTAGCTTTGACTTCTCTGTCTGAAAATATTTTTCAATTGGAGTATGAAGGAATACATGATCATTTAGAAAATTATATGTAAACATGGCCCAAAATCAAATTTTGCAGGTGAAGACTCATGACTCTTCCTCTTTTTGCTTTTTAAAAAGATTTTTAAAAGTATGATGAGCCTATTCTTCAATTGCCTGATAACTTGGTCTGTAAGGTAGTCCTGTTAAAGCAGATGCATGTAGGGCATCAGAGTAAGTATCAATAGAAATATGAACGTATTTGAATTTTCCAAGGACAGCATAATGAGTGACATCTATTTGTCAAAGTATTTGAGAACCTAGTTTCTGAAGACTAATTCCTGTAAATGAGGGATTCAAAGAGAGTACCGAGTCCTGTGGAGGAAAAGGGGCGGCATGGCTAGTCCTTCAGTGGGGAGTGTCTCAGACTGGTTTGCCAATTCTTTGAAGGGAAGAGAACCTTTGAGCGGCCTGCAAGTCTCTCAAGGGGAGAGCGCACTGACCCTTGATTAGACAGGCTTATACTGGGTTTTTGGCACAGGACATAATGTACAACTCATTACTCGCTGTCAGAAAGTAAACAAAAAGAACCATTAGGATGTCTTCTAAGTCAGGGTCTATCACCTAAAAGGCTACAGAACTTTGGGAAAAGAAACTCATTTTCTGCCCTGGCCTTTATCATTTAACTGAAAGCCTTCTTAGCAAAGCAGTCTTCACAGGATTGCTAGGAATTCTTTCTTATGCCAGATCACCCCAGATCCTGCTGTAGTCGGCACAGGGCTGCTCTGCTTCCAGCATCACAGTTTTTCAGGCATAAATGAATTAGAGATAGGAAGCTCTTCTCCCAGAAGGCATGGGGACTGGGCTATGTCAGAATAGCCAGTGTGGGGAGGGGGGAGGGTCCATCACTCTCTCCTTGTGGAGTCCTTGGAGTTCTTCCATCATGGCCTCCCAAGTGATTGTGCCTGGGTTAGGTTGCCCCTCCTCTAAGGATTCTTACCCCTCTCTGACTATCTGACCATGCTTTGGGGGCAGGAGAGTAGGTAGATGTAGCGTTTGCTACCAAGACAAGCTTTGTGTTCTTGTGGCTCCCATTCCGGAGGTTGCTCACTCTTCCTTAGCCATGGGAGGCAGTTACACTTCCTGAAACCAGGCAGAGCAGGTCCCACATCTCGCTTTTTCTTTTGAAACATATTATTTGCTGTTCCCGAATGCAATCACAATAAAACAACTTCCATATAAATCATAAAGCACAAATAAAGATAAGAGAAGGAGGAGCCCAAGAGATTCCAAGACCCAGGCTCATGAGTTCAGTCCATTGAAAAATGTTACAAATGCAAGGGAATAACAAAACTAACAGGTGTAACTTTTGATTTGGGGGAGGATTAGCACAGACTTCAGGAAATGGACATCACAAAGCNCCAGCCAACATTTTCACGGAGGTTCTGAAAAACCTACTGCTTGGTTAGGCATTCAATGTCCTTCAGCAGTTCATATAGCTCCAGCTGCAATTTATCGATTTGTCCCTTTAGGTTGGTAGAAAAAGCCCTGAGATGATGTTGAATACTACTTTAATAATTCCACTTCAGTTGGATGACACTGAAGGGCTAGTTCTTCCTGGGAGCCCTCTGCCAGGACACCTGTATCTCAGTTTTATAATAAAGGTCACAGCTCTGGCATAAAGAAGGAAGATTCTTAATATTTCTTTAACATGTCACATTTCTTATCTCATTTAGATCAAACTTTAGACTGATAAACCTAATAACACATTCATAACTTTTAGAAACAGATTTTTCTCTATTGGCAACTATCTTTATCTTTTTAAAATTGGCGTTTTGACTTGCTTTGTTTCCGACCTGGGCGGGGTCACCCCTCCTTAAGCAAGATGTTGGCTCCCTGCACCAGGTGGATCTAAACTGCCCCATGTGTCCCGGAGCTTGACATATTACGCAGAGGCACCGGAGGCCGAGTCTGGCTCTGGCCACATTCAGTGAAGTTCCAGCTGTGCCTGTTTTGGGGCGCTTGGAAGAGTCTCCTCCCAGCCTGCACCAGGGGGAAAGGGAACCTCAGGAAACTAATCTCCACCCCTCGCAGCTGCCATCACAGCAGAGTGACCCAGCCCCCACTTGACTCCCTGCCAGCTTGCATGCGCAGCCCCTGCCTGGGCGCACATGCCGGCGCCCCTGAGGAGCTCACTGTGCGGCCCTATGAGGCAGCTGGTTTCAGCTGCAAGATGAGCCTAAGCTAGCTCACATAGGTTTTAAGACGTGGCGCCTAGAAAACTGGTTTCAGTGTTCCAAATCTCTTGCTAGCAAATGTTTTTACTGAGTTAAAAACACAAGTCGTACACTGCGGCCATCACAGATGCAAGTCTTCACTGAGGCTGCCGCCAAGTCTGTCAGCGAACCGCCGTCATTCCCGGGGCCACTATACCTCTGGGAGTGAGCCTCGCTCCTCAGGTCCAGCTGTGACTGCTGCCATGGGAGAGCACCATTGCCTGTGGCAAACCGGGCTCCTGGGCCAGTGCCCCGCTGCGGTGGTTATTCACCCTCAGGTCCATGGCCCGTCCACTTGCAGGAACTTGCGTGTATGATTGCTGCATGGGCCCGTCTACTCGGGGCCTCCCAGCGCGCTGGTGGCAATGGGGCGTCCTGGGTGTGAGGCTGCCCAATCCAAGGTGAGAGCCCTCTGCCCAGTCCCTCGGCCACTGCCACCACTGCTGCAGCTGGGTGCAGGGAAGAGGGAGGGAGACGCACAGTTCCTCCAGTGATCGCCTCGGGGCAGTGTCTCTAGGTGACTTCTGCCCCCTGAGAGTGGGGAGGTAGGCAAGGGGTCTGCTGTGGAGAAGAATTAGTGCAGCGAGATCCCTCTTATGGTCCCTCTAGGGGTACTTCCTGCCCCTGAGAGTGTGGAGGGAGGGAGGATGGAGTTGATTCCCCCAGAGACTGCCCTGGGTGCATGCACTCTCCGCTAGAGTCCCAAACAAAAGAATCTTTTTTTTTTTTTCTAGAATCCCTCCTACCGCAGAAAGGTGGTGAATTCAGCTGTTCTCTTTTCCTGCACTCCCAGATCCTATTTCTTGTTAGGGAGCCGAGTGTAGTGGGTCATCAGTGTTCTGTTGGTGAAAAGACCATCAGGAAAAGGGGGCACCGAATGTATACAGTATCCCCCAATCTGCTTATCGGTAAGGGTTTACTTCCCAGCAGCCTAGACTGCTGAGAGGTCTCAGAGCCCCAGATGACCTGTCCTTATATGTGCTCACCCTCCGAGCCACAACGTTAATGTGAAATGGAATTCTCTAGGAGGCCCCTGCACATCTTAGGGTTAGCTAGGGTTAGGTTTAGGTGAGGGTTAGGGCTGGGGTTAGGGATAAATTTAGGGGTAGGGCTAGGGTTAGGGTAGGGTTTAGGATTTGGGCTAAGGTTAGGGCTAGGTTTAATTTTAGGGGTAGGGTTAGGATTAGGGTTTTGGTTAGGGCTAGGATTAGGGCTAGGCCTAGGGATAGAGTTAGTTTTAGTGTTAAGTCTAGGGTTAGGGTTAGGGCTAGGGTTAGGTCTAGGGCTAGCACTAGGGCTACGTTTAGTGTTAGGGTTAGGGTTAAGGTTAGGTTTAGGGCTGGGGTTAGGGCTAGAGCTTGGTTTAGGGTTAGAGGTAGGATTAGGGTTAGGGTTAGATGTAGGATAAAGGACAGGGCAAGGTCTAGGGTTATGGTTATAGTTAGGCCTGAGGTTAGGGCTATGACTAGGTTTAGGGTTAGAGGTAGTATTAGGGTTAGGGATAGGGATAGGGTTAGGGTGAGAGCTAGGGCAAGATCTAAGGTTGGGGTTAGGATTAGGGCTAGGGCTAGGGCTAGGGTTAGTGCTAAATTTGGGTCTAGGGTTAGGGTTAGGTCTTGGGCTAGGGTTATTGTTAGAGTTGGGATTAAGTGTAGGCTTAGGGTTAGGCCTAGAGCTAGGTCTAGGGTAAGTTTTTGGGGTTAGAAATAGAAATAAGGCTAGGGTTAGGATTAGGGCTAGGGCTAGGGTTATTGGTAAGGTAAGGGTTAGGATTACGTTTAGGCATTAGGGAAAGGGTAAAGTTTAGTGTTAGTGTTAGGTTTAGGGTTAGGATTTTGGTTAGGTTTAGGGTTAGGGTTAGGGCTATGCTTACTGTTAGGGCTAGGGCTAGGGCTAGAGCTAGGTTAGGGTTAGTTTTAAGGTTAGGGCTAGGGTTAGGGCTAGGGTTAGGGTTAGCATCACACTTAGAATTAGGGTTAGGGCTAGGGTAAGGCCTAGGGCAAGGGTTAGTGCTAGAGTTAGGGTTGGGGTAAGGGTCTGGGTTTAGGGGTATGGTTAGCGTTAAGGTTGGGGGTAGGCTTAGGGATTAGGCTAGGGTTAGGGTGAGGGTTATGGTTGGAGTTGGGGTTTGGGTTAGAGCTAGAGTTACAGCTGGGGCTAGAGTGAGGGGCAGGGCTAGGGCTAGGGCTAGGGCTATGGTTAGGGTTGGGATTATGATTAGGGCTAGGGTTAGGGTAGGGTTTTATTTAGGGTTAGAATTACGGTTAGGGTTAGGAGTAGGGTTAGTGTTAGGGTTAGGACTATGTTTAGGGTGAAGGTCAGGGTTAGGGCTAGGGTTAAGTTTATGGTTTAGTTTATGATTAGGGTTAGGGTTACGGTTAGGGTTAGGGATAGGGTTAGTGCTAGGGCTGGGGTTAGGTTTAGGATTAAGGTTAGGGATACGGCTAGGGACAGGGTGAGGGCTAGGGCTGTGTTTAGGGTGGGACAGGGCTAGAATTTGTGTTAGGGTCAGGTTGAGGCTCAGGTTAGGTTTAGGGGTAGGACTATTGTCAGGGTCAGGTCCAGGGCTGGGTTAGGGTAAGGGGAAGCGTTACGGCTAGAGCTACAGCTGGGGTGATGTTGAGGGTTAGGGTTAGGGCTAGAGCTTGGTTTAGGGTTAGGATTATGATTAGAGATAGGGTTAAGGTTAGAGTAGGGCTAGGGCTAGGGCTAGGGCTAGGTTTTTGGTTAGGGTTTTATTAAGGGTTAGCATTAGGGATAGGGTTAGGAGTAGGGTTAGGATTAGGACTAGGGCTAGGGTTAGGGATAACGTTAGTGCTAGGACTGGGGTTAGGTTTAGGTCTAGGTATAGGTTTAGGGTTAGGGCTAGGGCTAGGTTTTGGTTAGGGATAGGGCTAGAGTTAGGGTTAGGGTTAGGGTTAGGGTGAGGTTGAGGCTTAGGAATAGGTTTAGGTTTTGGGTTAGGGTAGGGTTATGGTTAGGGTTAGGTTTTGTGTTATGGTTAGGATTACAGCCAGCACTAGGGATAGGTTTAGAATTATGGTTTTGGCGAAGTTTAGGGTTAGAATTAGGGCTGGGGTTAGGATTAGGGTTACGGTTAAGGCTAGGGCTAGGGCTAGAGCTTGGGTTAGGACAAGGTTTAGTTCTAGGTTTTTGGTTAGGGGTAGGGGTAGGGTCACAGATAAAGCTAGGGTTAGGGTCAGTTTTAGGCTTTGGGCTAGGGCTAGGGTTTGGGTTAGGTTCAGGGTTAGGGTTAGGGCTATGGTTAGGGCTAGGGTTAGGTCTAGGGCTAGAGTTACAGCTAGAATTATGGTGCGAGTTAGGGTTAGGGCTAGGTTTAGTCCTAGGGCTATGGTTAGGTTTAGGGTTTCATTTAAACTTAGGGTTAGAATTTGTGTAGGGTTAGGGTTAGAGTTGGGTCTAGCATTAGAGTTAGAGGTAGGTCTAGGGTCGGGGCTAGGTTTATATTAAGGGTTAGGGCTAGTGCTAGGGCTACGGCTAGAGCTAGGGTTAGATTTTGTGTTAGGTTTAGGTCTAGGGTTAAGATTAGGGCTAGGGTTAGTGTTAGGTTTAGGTCTAAAACTAGTGTCAGGGCTAGGATTACAGTTAGGGTTAGGGTAAGGACTAAGTCTGGGGTTAGGGTCAGGCCTAACTTTAGCGTTCTGGTTAGTGTTGGGTCTATAAATAGGGTTAAGTTTAAAGTTAGTTTAGGGTTGGGTTTAGGTTTAGGTTTAGGTTTAGGGTTAGGGTTAGAGATAGGGCTAGAGCTAGGGTTAGGGTTAGGGTTGGGGCCAGGGTTAGGGTAGGGACAGGGCTAGGGTTAGGGTTAGGTTGAGGCTTAGGTTAGGCTTGGGGTTTGGGTTAGTTGTAGGGTTATGGTTAGCGTTAGATTTGGGGTTAGGGCTAGGGCTAAGGGTAGGGCTATTTTTTATGTTATGGTTAGGATTACGGCCAGAGCTAGGATTAGGTGTAGGATTAGGGTTTTGGTGAAAGTTAGGGTTAGAGTTTGGGGAGGGTTAGGATTAGGGTTTAGGTTGGGGCTAGAGCTTGGGTTAGTGTTAGGGTTAGGTCTAGGTTTAGGGTTATTGCTAGGGCTCGAGTTAGGTTTAGGTTTAGGTTTAGGGTTATGGTTAGGGCTAGGGTTAGGGGTAACTCTAGGTTTAGAGGAGGAATAGGACTAGTGTTAGAGTTAGGGTTAGGGTTACTTTTAGGCTTAGGATTAGGTTTAGGGTTTGGGTTAGGGGTAGGGTAAGGGTTAGGGTTAGAGTTAAGGTAAGGGCTTGGGCTAGAAATAGGGCTAGGTTTTGTGTTATGGTTTGCATCATGGCCAGGGCCGGGGTTAGGGTTAGGGTTAGGGTTAGGGTTAGGGTTAGGGTTAGAGATGGAGTTTGGGTTAAGGTTAGGGTTAGGGCTGGGGTTAGGGCTGGGGCTAGGGTTAGGTTCTGAGCTAGGATTAGGGTTTGGGGTAGGGTTAGGGTGAGGGCTATGGCAAGGTCTAGGTTAGGGTTAGGGTTAGGGCTAGGGTTAGTGTTGAGCTTAGGGTTAGAGGAGAGCTAGGTACAGAGTTAGTGTTAGGGTTAGGTTTAGGGTTAGGGTAGGACTAGGGTTATGCCTAGGGCTAGGTTTATGTCTATGGCTAGGGTTAGGGCTAGGGTTAAGGTTAGGGTTAGGGCTAGGTTTAGGGTTAGGGGAACGACTAGAGTTAGCATTATGGTTAGTGTTGGGTCTAGAAACAGGGTTAAGTTTAGTGTTAGTTTTGGGTTAGGTTTCGTTCTACAGTAAGTGCTGGGGATAGAATTAGGTCTGGGGTTAGGTTTACGTTTAGGGTTCGAGTTCAGTTTAGTGCTAGGGTAGGGTTAGGGCCAGGGCTAGTGTTACGGTAGGAATAGAGCTTTGGGTAGGGTTAGGGTTACATTGAGGCTTAGGGTTTCGGCTCGGGGTAGCACTAAGTTTAGGGTTAGAATTGGGGCTAAGGCTAGGGCTAAGGGCTAGGGCTCAGTTTTGTGTTATGGTTTGGCTTATGGCTAGGGCAAGGGTTAAAGTTGGGGGTAGGGTTTTGGTTAAGGTTAGGGCTAGGTCTAGGGCTAGAGGTATGGTTCGGGTAGTGTTAGGTTTAGGTCGAGGTTTAGAGTTAGAGTTAGGGCTAGGCTTAGAAGTAGTTTAGAGTTAGGGCTAGGGTTAGGTTAGGGCTAGGGCTAGGGTTAAGGTTTTGATTAGGGTTAGGGTTGGGCTTAGTGTTAGGACTAGGGTTAGTGTTAGTGTTAGGGCTAGAGCTACAGCATGGTTAGGGGTAGAGCTAGGCTTAGGTCTAGGGTTAGGGTTAGCGTTAGGGTTAGGGCCAGGCTTAGGGGTTAGACTAGGGTTAGGTCTAGGGTTAGGCTTAGGGTAAGGGCCAAGATTATGTGTAGGGCTAGTGTTAGGGTTACGATCAGGGCTAGGGCTAGAGGTAGGGTGAGGTTTAGGACTAGGTTTATGGTAAGGATTATGGCTAGGGATAGGCTTAGTGTTAGGGTTAAGTTTCAAATCAGGTTTAGGGTTTTTAAAATGATTATGGCTAGGGCTAGGTTTGGGACTATGTTTAGTGTAAGTCTTAGTGTTAGGGTTAGGGCCTGGTTTAGTGTTAGGTTTAGGGTCAGGGCTAGGGTTATTGTTAGGGTTAGGACTAGAGCAAGAGCTAGGGTTCGTGTTTGTGTTAGGGTTAGTACTAGGGTTAGGGTTAGGGCTAGGGTTAATTTTAGAGTTAGGGATAGTGCTAGAGCTTGGGTTAGGGTTATGATAAGCAGTAGGTTTAGGTATAGAGTAACAGCTAGGGAAAGAATGATGGTTAGGTTTACGTTTAGGGTTAGGGCTAGTGCTAGTATTAGTGTTAGTGTTAGGATTATGGTTAGGGTTAGGGTTAAGGTTAGGGTTAAAGCTAGGGCTAGTGTTAAGGTTAGTGTTTTATTTAGGGTTAGGGTCAGGATTAGGGCATGGGTTAGGGCAAGGCCTGGTGTAGGGTAAGGTTTAGGGTTAAAATTTTAGGGCTAAAATATGTTTTAGGGTTAAAATAAGGCTAGGGTTAGGATTAGGGCTAGTGATAGATTTATTGATAGGGTAAGGGTTAGGGTTACATTTAGGGTTAGGGAAAGTGTTAAGTTTACTGTTAGGGTAAGGTTTAGGGTTAGGGTTTTGATTATGTTTAGGGTTCCAGTAGGGTTAGGGTTAGAGTTAGGGTTAGGGTTAGGGTTAGGGTTAAGGCTAGGGTTAGGGTTATGCCTAGGGTTATATTTAGGGTTAGGGCTAGAGGTAGAGCTAGGGGTTGGGTTACTGTTAGGGTTAGGTCTAGGGTTAGGGTTATGCTTAGGTCTATGTTTAGGGTGAGGGCTAGGGTTAGCGTTAGGGTTAGGTTAAGGGCTAGAGCTATTGTTAGGGTTAGTGTTAGGGTTAGGACCAGGGTGAGGGTTAAGGTTAGTGTTAGGGCTGGGGTTAGGGCTGGGGTTAAATCTATGGCTAGGGTTTATGTTAGAGCTAGGATTAGAGTTGGGTATAGAGTCAGGGTGAGGGCTAGGGCAAGGTCTAGGTTTAGGGTTCATGTAGGGTTAGGTCTAGGTCTAGGGCTATGTTTATTGCTAAAGTGAAGTCTAGGGTTAATGTTAGGACTTGGGGTATTGTTATTATTAGAGTGATGTTTAGGTTTAGGGTTAGGGATACGGGTATGGTTAGGTTTAGGGCTATGGTTAGGGTTTGGGTTAAAATTAGGGTGAGTTCTAAGATTTTCATTAGGATTAGGATTAGGGCTAGGAATAGTGTTATTGATAGGGTAAGGGCTACGGTTACATTTAGGGTTAGGGCAAGGGTTAAGTTTAGTGCTAGGGTTCGGTTTAGGGCTAGGGCTAGGGTTAGGTATAATGCTAGAGTTAGGGCCAGGCTTAGGCTTAGGCTTAGGCTTAGGGCTAGAGTTACAGCTAGGGATAGTGCGAGTGTTAGGTTTAGGGTTAGGTTTAGGGTTAGGTTTAGGGCGAGGGTCAGGGCTAGGGTTAGTGTTAGGGTTTTGCTTAGGGTTAGGGCTAGGGAGAGGGTTAGGGCTAGGGCCAGAGCAAAAGTTAGGGTTAGTGTTAAGGTTAGCTCTATGGTTATGGTTAGGGTAAGGTTTAGAAATAGGTGTAGGGCTAGGGTTAGGGTTACAGCTACAGTTAGGGTTAGTGTAAGAATTAGGGCTGGGGTTTTGATTAGGGTTAGGTTATGCTTAGGATTCAGACTAGGGTTAGTGTTAAGGTTAGGGCTAGAGCTAGAGCTAGGGTTAGGGTTAGTGTTACAGTTAGGTCTAAGGTTAGGGTTAGGTTTAAGTCTAGGGTTAAATTTTTCATTAGGGTTAGGGTTAGAGCTAGAGCTAGTGTTAGGGTTAGTGTTAGGGTTAGGTGTGGGGTTAGGGTTAGGTGTAGGGTTCGTGGTAAGGCTAGTGTTATGTCTAGGGTTGGGGTTAGTGTTAGGGCTAGGGGTACAGCTAGGGCTAGGGTGAGTGTTAGAATTATGTCTGGGTTAGGACTACGGCTAAGGTTAGACTTAGAATTATGCTTAGGTTAATGGTTCGTGTTGGGGATAGGGCTAGGTTTAGGGTTAGGGTTTCGTTTAGGATGGGGTTTAGAATTGGGGTTAGGGCTAGGTTGACATCTAGGGCTAGGGTTCGGGTTAGAGTTATGGTTAGTGTTAGGGATAGGGTTAGGTGTAGGGCTAGTGTTAGGTTTACAACTAGAGTTAGGGTTAGGGTTAGGGCTAGGGTTTCAATTAGGGTTAGGGTTACGGTTAGTGTTAGGACTAGGGTTAGGGTTAGGGCTAGAGTTACAGCTAAGACTAGGGTTATGATTATTGTTAGGGCTATGTTTAAGGCTAAGTCTGGGGTTGAAGATACGGTAATGGTTAGGGTTAAAATTAGGGTTAGGTTTAGGGCTAGGACTGTGGTAAAGGTTGGGTTTTTGTTTAGAGTTGGGGTTAGGGTTAGGGCTAGAGTTTCAGCTAGAAATTGGATGAGGGTTAAGGCTAGTTTTAGGATTAGGGCTAGGGCTAGGGCTAGGTTTAGTGTTAGGCATAGGTCTACGGTTAGGTTTAGGATTAGGTCTAGGGCTAGGGCTAGAGTTAGTTATAGGGTTAGGTCTAGGGTTTGGGTTAGGTGTAGGATTAAGGCTAGGGCTAGCATTAGTGCTAGGGTTAGGGATAGGTTTAGTGCTAGTGCTAGGGCTAGTGCTAGGGCTAGGGCTAGGATTAGAGTTAGGGTTATGGTTAAGATTCGGGTATAACCAGGCCTACAGATATTATTCGGATTGGGATTAGGGTTTGGTTTAAGGCTTGGGCTACCACTAGGATTTGGTTCATGTTTAGGTTAAGGTTTAGGATACTCTTAGGGTTAGGTTTAAGGTTAGGGGTAGAGCTAGAGTCAGGGTTAGTGTTGGGTTTAGGACTAAGTTTAGGGTTAGGGTTAGGACTTGGATTAGGGATAGGGCTTCAGACAGGGTTTGGGCTAGGGTTAGGGTTAGAGTCAGGGTTAGGTCTAGGGTTAGGAGTAGAGTTAGGGCTAGAGTTACAGCTTGGGCTAGGGTGATGATTAGGGTTAGGGCTAAGATTAGGACTAGGGCTAGGGTTAGGGTTAGAATAATGATTAGGCCTAGGTCTAAGTCTAGGGTTAGTGTTTTGTTTAGGGTTATGGTTAGGGTTATGTTAAGGGTTAGGGTTATGGCTAAGGTTAGGGCTAGGGCTAGAGCTAGTGTTACGGTTAGGGTTAGGGCTAGGGTTATGGGTAGGGTTAGGGTTAGGTTTAGGGCTCGGTCTAGGGTTTTTGTTAGGGTTTCATTTAGGGTTAGGTTTAGGGTTAGATATATGGCTAGGGTTAGGGTTAGGTTTAGGCCTAGGGAGAGGGTGTTTGATATGGTTAAGGTTAGGGTTACATTTAGGCTTAGGGCAAGGGTTAAGAATAAGTTTAGGTTTAGTGTTAGTGTTAGGGTAAGGGATAGGGTTAGTGTTAGGTTTAGGGCTTGGGCTAGAGCTAGGGGTAAGGTAGTGTTACGGTTAGGCCTAGGTTTAGGGTTCTGGTTATGGCTAGGGCTAGAGGTAGGGCTAGGGCTAGGGCGAGGGTAAGAGCTACAATTAGGTTTAGTGTTATGGCTAGGGGTAGGGCTATGGTTTGGCCTAAAATTATGGTTAGGGTTTGGATTAGGCTTATGGCTAGTGCTAGGGTTATAGCTAGGATTGGGTTTAGGATTAGGGCTAGGATAAGGGGTAGGGTAAGAGTTAGGTTTAGTGTTGAAGTTAGGGTTAGGAATAGGGCTAGGGCTAGGGTTATGGCCTGGGCTAGGGTTATGGCCTGGGCTAGGGTTAGCACTAGGGCTAGGGTTGGATTTAGGGTTAGAATAAAGATTAGGGTTAGGGTTAGTGTTAGGTTTAGGTCTAGGGTTGGGGTTAGTGCTAGAATTAGGTATAGTGCTAGGGTTAGAGTTAGGTCTAGGCTGAGAGATAGGGTTACTCTTAGGCTTAGAATCAGGATCAAGGCTAAGGCTAGGGTTAGGTTTAGGGCTAGTGTCAGGGCTAGGTTTAAGGTTAGGGTTAGGGTAAGGGTTAGAATACGTTTAGCATTAGCATTAGGGTGAGGGCTAGATTTAGGTTTAGGGTGAAATTTATGGTTAGGGCTAGGGTTAGGGCTAGGGTCAGGGCTAGGATTAGGTTTAGGGTTTGGTTATGAGTTAGTGTTAGGGTTAGTTTTAGGGCTAAGGGCTAGGGCTGGGGTTAGAGTTTGGGTTACCATTCGGATTAGGGTTAAGGCCAGGGCTACAGCTAGGGTTACTGTTAGGCCTAGGCTCAGGGCTAGGGCTGGGGTTAGAGTTAGTGTTAGTGTTAGGACTAAGTTTAGGGTTAGGGTTAGGGTTAGGGTTAGGGCTAGATTTATAGGTTGGTCAAGGGCTAGTGTTAGAGTTAGGGTTGGGGTTAGGGCTAGAGTTACAACTTTGGCTAGGATGAGGGTTAGATTTAGGGCTAGAAATATGTTTAGGGTTAGGGTTAGGGTTAGTGCTAGTGTTACGGCTAGGGCTAGGGTTAGTTTTAGGGCTAGGTTTCAGGCTAGGGCTAGAGTTAGGGTTAAAATTAGGATTATGATTAGTGTTAGCGTTAGGATTAGGGCTAGGGCTAGGGTTGGGTTTAGGGTTTCATTTAGGGTTTGGGTTAGGCTTAGGTTTAGGGCTAGGTTCAGGGATTGAGTTAGAATCAGGGTCAGGTCTTAGGCTATACAGTTAGGGTTAAGTTAGGGCTGGAGATAGGGTTATTGATATGGTTAGGTTTAGGGTTACATTTAGGGTTAGGGCAAGGGTTAAATTTAGGGTTATTGTTAGGATCAGAATTACTGTTATGTCTAGGGTTAGTGTTAGGATTAGAGCTAGGGCTAGGGTTAGGTTTAGGGTTAGGCCTAGGGTTAGGGTTAGGGTGAGGTCTGGATTTAGGGTAAGGGTTAGCGTTAGGGCTAGTGTTAGGGCTAGGGTTAGGGCTAGTGCTAGGTTTAGGGTAAGGTTTAGAGTTAGGGTTAGGAATGACGCTGGGGTTAAGTTTATGGCTGGTGTTAGGGTTAGGGTTAGAATCAGAAAAAGGTCTAAGGCTATGGTTAGCGTTAGTATTAGGGCTAGGGATGGGAGTATTGACAGGGTAGTGGTTAGGGTTACATTTCGGGTTAGGGAAAAGGATAAGTTTAGTGTAAGGTTTAGGGTTAGGTTTAGGGTTTTGGTTAGTTTTAGGGTTAGTTTCAGGGTTAGGGCTTGGGCTAGAGCTAACTTTAGGTGTATGAGGGTTAGGTTTGTGGTTAGGATTAGGGCTACGGCTAGGGCTAGAGTTAGGATTAGGAGTACGGTTAGGGTTAGGACTAGGTCTAAGGTCCGTGTTAGGGTTACTTTTAGGGTTTAGTTTAGGGTAAGATTTAGTTCTAGTGTTAGTGTTAGAGATGGGAATAGAGCTAGAGCTACAGTTAGGATTAGTGTTAGATTTAGTTCTAGGGTTAAGGTTAGGGTTAGGGCTAGGTTTAGGGCTAGGACTAGGGTTAGGAATAGGATTAGGAATAGGGTACAGGTTAAGGCTAGGGCTAGGGCTAGAGCTTGGTACAAGTTTTTAGTTAGGGTAAGGGTTAGGATTAGTTTCAGGGATAGGGCTAGAGCTAGAGCTACGCTTAGGGTTAGTTCAAGGGTTAGGTCTTGGTTTAGGATTAGGGTTAGGTTTAGGGTTAGGGTTAGGGTTAGGTCCAGGCTTAGGGTTAGCATTAGGGTTTAGGGTTAGTGTTAGGGTTAAACCTAGGGCTGGAGCTAGGGCTAGGGTTAGGGTTAGTGTTAGGGTGAGGTCTAGGTTTATGGTAAGGGTTAGTGTGAAGGCTAGGGTTGGGGCTAGGGCTAGTGTTAGGGCTAGGGCTAGGTCTAGGGTAAAGTTTAGAGTTAGGGTTAGGAATGAGCCTAGGGTTACGTTTATGGCTGGTGTTAGGGTTAGGCTTAGAATCAGGGGAAGGTCTAAGGCTATGGTTAGGGTTAGTACTCGCGCTAGGGATAAGATTATTGATAGGGTAAGGGCAAGGGATGTTTCATGTTATGGTTAGGGTTAGGGTTTTGGTTCGTTTTAGGGTTGGGGTTACGGCTAGGGTTAATTTTAGAGTTAGGGATTGGACTAGAGTTAGGTTAGCATTTGTAATAGGGTTGGGTCTATGGTTAGAGTTAGGGGTAGGGCTAGGTTTCTTGCTAGGACTAGGGTTAGGTTTTGTGTTAGGATTATGATTAGGGTTAAGGTTAGTGCTAAAGCTAGGGTTAGTATTTGGGTTTTGTTTACAGTTAGGGTTAAGGTTGGGGCTAGGGTTAGAGTTAGGGGTAGAATCAGGGTCAGGTCTAAGGCTAGGGTTATGGTTAGTGTTTGGTTTAGGGTTCAGGTAAGGTCTAGTGCTAGGGCTACGACTAGAGCTAGGGTTAGGGTTAGGTCTAGGGTTAGGGTTAGGTTTAGAGCTAGGCTTATAGATAGGCCTAGGGTTGTGGCTAGGGCTAGGGTTAGGGCTAGGCTTAGGGTTAGGGCTAGGCTTAAGGTTAGGGTTAAGGTTACTTTTAGGGTTAGGGCAAGCGGTAAGTTTAGAATCAAGATTAGGGTTAGGTTGAGCGTTAGTGTTGGGGCTAGGTCTAGGGTTAGATTTAGGGTAAGGTTTAGAGTTAGGGTTAGGGTTAGGGTTTGGGTTAGAGGGACGCCTAGGGTCAGGGCTAGGGTTAGGTTTAGGGGTAGGGCTAGAGATAAAGCTCAGGCTAGGGTGAGTGTTAGGGTTAGGGTTAGGGTTAGGGTTACCGTTAGGGTTAGGTAGAAGTCTAGGGCTAGGGCTAAGGCTAGGTTTAGTGTTATGGTTAGGGCTAGGGTTAGGGTTAGGTTTAGTGTTAGAGATAGGTCTAGGGTTAGGTTGAGGATCAGGGTTAATTCTAGGGCTAGGGCGAGCGTAAGTTATAGGGTTAGATCTAGGCTTTGGTTAGGTGCAGTGTTAGAGCTAGGGCTAGGGTTATGTCTAGCCTTAGGGTTAGGTTTAAGGCTAGGGCTAGGGTAAGGGTCCAATTTAGGGCTAGGTTAAGTGTTAGGATACTTTTATGGTTAGGTTTAGGGTTAGAGCTAGAACTAGAGTTAGGGTTAGTGTTAGGGTTAGGACTAAGTGTATGGTTAGGGTTACGTTTATGACTAAATTTAGAGATAGGACTAGAGATGGGGTTAGGGCTAGGGTTAGAGTTGGGGTCAGTTCTAGGGTTAGGGTTAGAGGTAGGGCTAGAGTTACAGATTGGGCTAGGGTGATGGTTAGGGTTAGAGCTAAGATTAGGGCTCGGGCTTGGGTTAGGGTTAAGATAATGATTAAGGCTAAGGCTGAGGTTAGGGTTAGTGTTTTGTTTAGGTGTATGGTTAGGGTTAGGATTAGGGTTGGGGTTAGGGCTATGGCTAGAGCTAGGGTAACCTTTATTTTTAGGTTTACATCTAGGGTTATGGTTAGGGTAAGGGCTAGGATTCCATGTTAGGCTTGGGTTAGGGTTAGAGCTAGGGTTATGGTTAGGGTTAGGGCTCGGGTTATGGCTACAGCTAGGGTTACAGTTAGGTTTAGGGCTAGGGCTAGGTTTTGTGTTAGGGTTTCATTTAGTGTTATGGTTACAGGTAGAGGCAAGCCCAAGGTTAGGGTTAGGTTTAGAATCAGGGTGAGGTCTATAGCTAGGTTTAGCGTTAGGTTTAGGCATAGGCATAGGGATAGGGTATTTGATATGGCTAGGGCTATGTTTAGGCTTAGGGCAAAGTTTAAGATTAGATTTAGGTTTAGTGTTAGTGTTAGGGTAAGGGGTAGGGTTAGTGTTAGGGTTAGGGCTTGGGCTCGAACTAAGAATATGGTAGTGTTATGGTTAGGCCTAGGTTTAGGGTTCTGGTTATGGCTAGCACTAGGGCTAGGCCTAGGATTATGGTCAGGGTTAGGGTTTGGGCTAGGGCTAAGGCTAGGGTTAGGGTTATGGTTAGGGTTAGGGCTAGTGTTAGGGCTAGTGTTACGACTGGGGCTATGGTGAGGGTTAGGGTCAGGGTTAAGGTTTTGGCTAGGACTAGGGTTAGGGTTAGGGTCAGGATTATGATGGGGTTGAGGTTAGGTTTAGGGTTAGGTATAGGGTGAGGGCTAGGGTTAGGGTTAGGGTTAGGGTTAGGGTTAGTGTTAGCGTTGGAGCTGTAGCTAAAGTTTGAGTTAGTGTTAGTTCTAAGTCTAGGGTTTGTGTTAGGATTATGGTTAGTTTTAGGGCTAGAGTTAGTGTTAGGGTTAAGAATAAGGTTAGTGTTGGGGTAAAGTTAGGGGTAGAACTAAGGCTGGGGCTAGGGTTAGGTTTAGAATTAGGCCTAGGGTTAGAGCTAGGGTTAGGGTTATAGCTAGTGTTATGAGTAGAACTAAAGTTAACGATATGGTGAGTTATAAGTTAAGGGCAAGTGTTAGTGTTATGGCTAGTGTTACGACTAGGGTTATGGTTAGAATTTGGGTTAGGGCTAAGTTTAGGGGTAGGACTAGGGTTAGGGTTAGGGTTAGGGTAATGATTATGATTAGAGTTAAGGTTAAATCTTAGAGTTAAGATTTAGGGTTAGGTTCAGGCTTAAATTTAGGGTGAGGGCTAGGGTTAGAATTAGAATTAGAGCTAGGTGTTGTGCTTGTGTTAATTTTAGGTCTAGGGTTACATTTAGGGTTAGGGTTACTGTTATTGCTCAGTTTAGAATTAGGGATAACAATAAGGTTAGTGTTAGGGTTAGGGTTAGGGTTAGGGTTAGGGTTAGGGTTAGGGCTATGGCTAGGTTTTGGGCTAGGGCAGGGTTTAGGCTTCGGCCTGGGTTTGGGTTTAGGTCTAGAGTTTGGGTGATGGTGAGGTCTAGGTTTACAGTAATGGTTATCATTAGGGCTAGGGTTTGGGCTAGGGCTAGGGTTAGGGCTTGGGTTTTGTTTAGGTTTAGAGTTTGGGTTAGGAATAGGGTTAGTGTTAGGGTTAGTGTTAGGTTTAGGGCTAGGGTTAGGGCTAGGTTTAGGTGTAGGTCTAATGTTAGGGTTAGGGTTAGTGTTTGGGTTAGGGTTTGGGTTAGGGCTATGACTAGGGCTAGGGGTAGATCTGGGGTTAGGGTTAGGTCTAGGGTTAGGGTTAGGGTTAAAGCTAGACTTCTGGCTAGGGCTAGGTTTATGGCTAGTGCTATGTTTAGGGCTATGGCTAAGTTTAGGGCTAAGCTTAAGGTTAGGGTTAATGTTATATTTAGGGTTAGGGAGAGCATTAAGTTTAGGGTTAAGATTAGGGTTAGGTTTAGGGTAAGATTAGGGCTAGGGATAGGTCTAGCCTTAAGTTTTAGAGTTAGGGTTAGGGATAAGGCTAGGGTTAAGTTTAGGGCTAGGTTTAGGGTTACGGTTAGAATCAGGGAAAGGTCCTAGGCTACAGATTGCCTTAGGATTAGGGCTAGGGATAGGGTTATTGGTAGGGTAAGGGTTAGGGTTACGTTTCGGCTTAGGGCAAGGGTTACATTTAGTGTTAGTGTTACTTTTAGGGTTAGGGTATTTGTTAGTTTTAAGATTAGGGTTAGGGCTATGGTTCATTTTAGGGTTATGGCTTGGGATAGAGCTAGGTTACTGTTAGGGTAAGGTTTAGGGTCAGGGTTAGTTTCATTGTCAGGGCTAGAGCTAGAGTTAGAATTAGTGTTAGTTTTAGTGTTGGGTCTAGGGTTAGGGTTAGAATTAGGGTTAGTTTTAGGTTTAGGGCTAGAGCTAGACTTAGGGTTCTGGCTAATGTCATGGTTAGGTCTAGGATTAGGGTTAGAATTAGTGTTAGGGCCAGGATTATGGGTAGGGAGAGGGCTAGGGTTAGGTCTAGTGTTTGAGTTAGGGTTAGGGTTAGGGCTTGTGTTACAACTGGAGCTAGGCTGAGATTTAGGCCTAGGGCTAGGGCTACGGCTAGGGCTAGGGTTAGGGTTAGGGCTAGGGCTAGGGATAGGGTTAGGGTTGGGCTAGGGCTAGGGATAGGGATAGGGATAGGGCTAGGGCTAGGGATAGGGTTAGGGATAGGGATAGGTTTAGTGCTATTGTTATGGCTAGGGCTAGGATTTGGGTTCGGGCTATGGTTACCTTTAGGGTTAGGGCTTGGCCCAGAGCTAGGTTAGAGTTTGTATTAGGGTTAGGTCTAGGGTTAGGGTTAGGGGTAGGGTTAGGGCTATGGCTAGGGTCAGAGTTAGGATTAGGTTTAGTGTTAGAGTTAGGGTTAGCAATAGGGTGGGTTTTAGGTTTAGGGTAGAGCTAGAGCTAGGCTTAGGGTTAGGTCTAGGATTAGGGTTAGTGTTAGGGATAGAATTAGACCTAGGACTTGGGCTTGGGTTAGTTCTATCTTTAGGTCTATGATTATGGTTAGGTTTAAAGCAAGGGCTAGGGTTACTGTTAGGGTTAGGATACGGTTAGGTTTAGGGTTAGGATGCGTGCTCGAGCTATGGCTAGGTTTAGCTTTAGGATTAGTTTTAGAACTAGGGTTAGGGTTAGGACTAGGTTTAGGCTAGGGCTAGAACTAGGGTTAGGTTTAGGATAAGGGCTAGGGCTAGGGTTAGGGTTAATCTAGGGCTTGTGCTTGGGTTAGTTCTAGGGTTATGTCTAGGGTTAGAATTAGGGTAATGACAAGGGCAATGGTTTGTGTTAGGGTTAGGTCTAGGCTTAGGGTTAGGGTTAGGGTCAGGTCTAAGTCTAGGGCTAGGGCTAGGGTTAGTGTTAGGGTTACATCTAGGGTTAGGGCTAGGAGTAGGTCTAGAGCTAGGGCTGGGACTTGGATTGGGGTTAGGGTTTGGGCTAGGATTAGGTTTACAGTGAGGGTTAGGCTTAGAATTATGGTTAGGGTAAGGGTTAGGATTAGGGTTAGGTCTAAGGCTAGGGATGGGGTTAATGTAAGGGTTAGGGTTAGGGGTAGATTTAGGTCTAGAACTAGAACTAGGGCTAAGATTAGGGTTAGGGTTTGAGATTCATTTAGCGTTAAGGTTAGGTTTAGGGTTGGGTTTAGGGCTAGCATTAGGGTTAGGGTTATGGTTAGAATCAGAGTCAGGTCTAAGGCTTGGGGTAGAGTTAGGGTTAGTGATAGGGATAGGGTTATTATTTTCATTGTTTTAATTTTTTTTTATTTTATTCTTGTTCAAGTACAGTTTTCTCTCTTATATTGCCAGCCCTGCCTTCCGCACAGTGCTCCCCACTTCCCTCCCATTCCCACCCCCACCTTAGTTATTTTCCATGCATCCTTTATGCTTGTTCATGTGAGTCCTTCCCCCTTTCCCCTGTGATTCTCTCCACTCTCCCCTCTGGTCCCTGTCAGGGATAGAGTTCTTGATAGTGTTACGGTTAGGTTTACGTTTACAGTTAGAGCAAGGCATATGTTTAGGATTAAGGTTAATTTTAGGGTTAGCTCTTGGGTTAGGGTTAGGACTAGGGCTAAAGCTGGCGTTAGGTTTAGAGTTAGGGTGAGGTCTATGGTTAGGGTTCGGGCTAGCATTAGAGATATGGCTAGGGTTATGGTTAGGTTTTGGTTTAGGGTTAGGCTTCGCATTAGAATTAGGTTCAGGGCTAAGTCCAGGGTGAGGGTTAGGTCTAGGGCCAGGGCTAGGGTTAGGGTTCGGGTAGGGTTAGGTTTGCATTCAGACTTAAGGTTAGGGTAAAGGTTAGGGCACATTTAGGGCTACATTTAGGGTGAGGGCTATGGTTAGGGTTAGGGTTAACTTTAGGGTTAGGGCTAGAACCAGGGTTAGGGCTAGGATTAGGCTTAGGGTTAGGATTACAGTTAGGGTTAGTGTTAGTACTACGGCTAAGGCTAGGATTAGAGTTTGGTGTATGATTAGGGTTAGGTCTAGACCCAAGGCAAGGACTAGGGTTATGGTTAGAGCTAGGGTCAGGGCTAGGGCTTCTATTAGTGTTAGGATTAGGGTTAGGGTTAGGGTCAAGTTTAGGGATAGGGCTAGTGTTAGGGTTAGGTTTCGGGCTAGGTCTAGTGTTAGGGCTAGAATTAGGGTTAGGGCCACGGATAGGTCTAGGGTTTGGGTTAGGGTTAGCGTTTCCTAGAGCTAGTGCTAGGGTGAGTTTTAGGGTTAGGTCTAGGGTTAGGCTTAGGTTTAGGGCTAAGGGCAGTGTTAGTGTTAGGGTTAGAGCTGAGGCTAGAGCTAGGGCTAGAGCTGGATTAGGTTTAGGGTTAGGGTTAGGGTTAGGGTTACATTTAGGACTAGGGCTAGAGCTAGGGCTAAAGCTAGCCTTAGTGTTAGTTTGAAGTCTAATTTTGGGGTTAGGTTTAGGGCTAGTGTTAGGGTTAGGGCTAGGGCTAGGTTTTGGGCTAGGGTTAAAATTAGGGTTCATTTGGGGTTAGGGCTAGTGTTAAATTTAGAGTTAGAGGTAGGGCTAGGTTTATTGTTAGGGTTAGTGCTAGAGCTAGGGTTAGGTTTAGGGTTAGGGTTAGGACTAAGGTTTGTTTTAGGGTTAGACTTAGGGCTAGGTTTAGGGGTAGGGCCAGCGTTATGGTTAGGGCAAGGTTTGGTTTAGGATAAGGCTTTGGGTTAGGGCTAGAGTAACAATTATGGTGAGAGTGAGGGTTAGGTTTAGGGTTAGGGCTAGGCCAGGGTTAGGGTTAAGATTATGATTAGGGTTAGGGCTAGGTATAAGGTTAGGGTTAGTGTTTCATTTAGGGTTAGGGTAATGGTTAGGGTAAGTGCTAGGAGTAGCTGTAGGGTAAGTTTTAAGGTTCGGGTTTGTAGTAAGGCTAAGGTTATGTTTAGCTTTAGGGTTATGGTTAGGGTTAGAATCAGGACAAGGTCTACTACGGCTATGCTTAGAGTTAGGAATAGGGCTAGGGCTAGGGTTATTGTTAGGATAAGGGTTGTGGTTACATTTAGCATTAGAATTAGGGCTAGGGTTAGCAGTAGAGGTAGGTCTAGGGTTAGGTTTGGGGTAAAGTTTAGGGTTAGGGTTAGATTTAGGAATAGAGGTAAAGCTAGGGTTAGAGTTAGTTTAGCTTTAGTTCTCGGGTCAGTGTTAGCATTACAGCTAGGGCTAGGGTTAGGGTTAGGGTATGGTTTAAGGCTAGGGCTAAGGTTACTATTAGGATTAGGTCTAGAGTTAGGGTTAGGGCTAGGATTAGGTTTAGGTTTAGCTATAGTGTCAGGGTTAGAGACAGGGTTAGGTTTAGGGTTAGGGCTAGAACTAGAGCTAGAGTTAGGGTTAGTGTTAGCGTTAAGTCTAGCCACAGTGTTTGGGTTAGAATTAGAGCTGGATTAGGGCTTGGGATAGGGGTAGGGCTAGAGCTAGGTTTAGGGTTAGGGATAGGTCAAGGGTTAGGTTTAGGTTTAGGGTTAGGGTAAAAGTTAGGATACGTTTAGGGTTAGGGATATGTGAAGATCTGGGCTAGGTTTAGGGTTAAGTCTAGGAAAAGAACTACAGCTAGAATTAGGTTTAGGTTTAGGATTAGTGTTAAAGTTATGAATAGGGCTAGAACTGGGGTTAGAGTTAGGTTTATGGTTAGGGTTAGAGAGAGGGCCAGAGCTAGGACTAGGGTTAAGGTTAGTGCTATGGTTAGGGCTAGGGCTAGGGTGAGCATTAGTGTTGGGTCTAGGATTTTGATTAGTGTTACGGTTAGGGTCAGGACTAGGGTTAGTGTTAGGGTTAGGGCTAGAGCTAGTGTGAGGGTTAGGGTTAGAGTTAGTGTTAGGTCTAGGGTTAGTGTTAGGGTTAGTCATAGGGTTGAGGCTAGAATTAGATATAGTGCTAGGATAGGCCTAGGGTTATGGTAAGGTTTCGGGCTACAGCTAGGGCTAGAGGTAGGGATAGGTTTAGTGTTAGGGTTAGGTCTAGGTTAAGGGTTAGGGTTAGGAATAGGCTAGAGTTAGGGCTTGGGTTAGGGTTAGGGCTAGGGCTAGAATGAGGGCTGGGGTTAGTGTTAGCGTTAGGTCTAGGTTAAGGGTTAGGGCTAGGTTTAGGCTTGGGGATAGGTTTAGGGTTAGGGTTAGTCTTGTGGATATGGCTATGGTTATTTTGGGGGTTAGCACTAGAGCTAGAGCTAGGGTTTGGTTTAGTGTTAGGGTTAGGTCTAGGGTTAAGGCTAAGGTTAGGGCTAGGGTTAGGGCTAGGGTTAGGGTTAGGGTTAGGGCAGGGTTAGGGCTAGGGCTAGGTTTAGTTTTAGGGTTAGGTCTATGATTAGGGTTAGGTCTAGGGCTTGGGCTAAGGCTTGGCTTAGGTCTAGGATTTTGATTAAGGTTAGGTGTAGTTTTAGGGTTAGGGTAATGGTTAGGGCCAGGGTTAGTGTTAGAGTTAGGAATAGAGCTATAGCTAGGGTTAGGGTTAGTGTTTTCTTTAGATGTAGGGTTGGGTTTACATCTTGGGCTAGGGTTAGGGCTAGGTCTAGGGTTAGGGCTAGGGTTAGGTTTGGGGTTAGGATTAAGGTTAGGGTTAGGGCTAGGGCTAGGGTTAGGTTCAGGGTTTTGTTTAGCCTTAGCGTTAGGGTTACAGTATGGTTATGGTTAGAGTTAGTGCTAGGGTTAGGGTTAGAGCTAAGGCTATCTTCAGGGTTAGGTTTTAGGCTACGCCTAGTGTTAGGGTTAGGGCTTGGGCTAGGTCGAGTGTTAGGGATAGAATTAGGGTTGGTGCTATGGCGAGGTGTAGCGTTAGCGTTTGAGTTAGGGTTTGAGCTATGTCTAGGGCTAGTGTTAGTGTTATGGATGAGGCTAGGGCTAGAGCTAGGGTTAGGGTAAGTTTTAGGGTTAGATCTAGGGTTAGGGTTACAGCTATGGTTAGGAGTAGGACTAGGATTAGGGTTAGGGCTAGGGCTATGGTTAGGGTTAGGTTTGGAATTAGATTTAGAGTTACGGCTAGGGTTATGGTTAGGGTCATGTTTTCATTTAGGATAGCGTTAGGGTTAGGGTTAAGGCTAGGCTAAGTTTACGTTTAGAGTTAGGGTTTGGTATAGGATTGAGGTTAGGTTCAGAGTCAAGGTCATGTCTTAGGCTAGTGTTTTTGTTAGAGTTAGGATTAGGGTTAGGGCCAGAGTTAGTGTTAGGTTTGGGGCTAAGGCTAGAGCTAGGGTTTGGGTTAGGGTTAGGGTTCCAAATAGAAATACGGTTAGAGTTTGGTTAAGGCTAGAAATAGGGTTAGGTTTAGGGTTTCATTTAGGGCTAGGATTAGGGGTAGGTTTAGGATACGGTTAGGTTTAGCGTTAGGATGAATTTTAGGGTTATGGCTAGGGTAAGCTTTGGGATTAGACTTAGAGCTAGGGTTATGTTTAGGGCTAGGTTTAGGCTAGGGCTTGGGTGAGCGTTAGGATTACAGTTAGGGTTAGAGTTAGGTCAAGGGCTAGGGCTAGGGTTAGAGTTCAGAGAACAGTTACTGTTAGGGCTAGAGCCAAGGCTAGGATTAGGGTTATGATTAGAGCTGGGATCAGGGCTAGGGGCTAGGGTTACGATTAGGGCTAATGTTAGGGTTAGAATTAGGGTTGGGGCTATCTATGGCTAGGTCTAGTGTTAGGGTTAGGGTAGGGTTTGGACTAGGGCTAGGGTAGGGTTAGTATTAGGGTTAGGTCTATAGTTAGCACTAGGGTTAGGGGTAGGACTGGCATACTGTTAGGTTAAGGCTAGGGCTAGATCTAGGGTTAGGGTAAGTGTTAGGGTTAGGCCTAGGGTTAGCGTTATGGCTGGGATTACGACTAGGGCTAGTGTGAGGGCTAGGGTTATTTCCGGGCTTTATTTAGGGATAGGGTTATGGTTAGGGTTAGGGTTTCGTTTAGCTATAGGGTTAGGGTTAGTGTTAGTGTTAGGAATAGGTATAGGGTTAGGTGTAGGGTTAGGGCTATTGTTAGGTTTTTAATTAGGTTTAGGTTTAGGCTTAGGGTTAGTGCTAGGGTTAGTATTAGGTTTAGGGCTAGAGC
>NW_028081031.1:0-1109 GCF_014824575.4 Sturnira hondurensis | reverse complement strand
CCAGTACCAGGCTGTTTTGATTACAGTGGCTTTGTAATACAGTTTGATATCAAGTATTGTGATCCCTCCTACTTTGTTCTTCTTTCTCAAGATTGCGGCTGCTATTCGGGGTCTTTTATGGTTCCATATAAATTTTTGGTGTTTGTTCTATGCCTGTGAAGTATGCCATTGGAACTTTAATAGGTATTGCATTGAATCTATAAATTGCTTTGGATAGTATGGACATTTTGATGATGTTAATTCTTCCAATCCATGAGCATGGTATATGTTTCCATTTGTTCATGTCACCCTTGATTTCTTTCTTCAGTGTTGTATAGTTTTCTGCGTACAGGTCTTTAACCTCCTTGGTTAGGCTTATTCCTAGATATTTTATTTTTCTTTTTGCTATATAGAATGGGATTTTTTTTCCTGATTTCTGCTTCTTCTGTTTCATTGTTGGTATACAAAAATGCCTTTGATTTCTGGATATTGACTTTGTATCCCGCTCTTTTGCCAAATTCATTTATTAGTTTGAGCAGTTTTTTGGTAGAGGCTATAGGCTTCTCCATGTACACTGTCATGTCATCTGCAAACAATGACAGTTTTGTTTCCTCCTTTCCGATTTGGATGCCTTTTATTTCCTTTTCTTCTCTGATTGCTGTGGCTAGAACTTCTAATACTATATTGAATAGAAGTGGTGAAAGTGGGCAACGTTGTCTTGTTCATGATCTTAGTAGGAAAGCTTTTAGTTTTTGTCCATTGAGTATGATGTTGGCTGTAGGTCTTTCATATATGGCCTTTATTGTATTGAGGAATGTTCCCTCTATTCCCATTTTTCTGAGTACCTTTATCATAAATGGGTGTTGTACCTTATCAAAGGCTTTTTCTGCATCTATTGATATGACCATGTGGTTTTTGTCTTTGCTTTTGCTTGTGTGGTGTATTATATTTACTGATTTGCAGATATTGAACCATCCTTGCATCCCTGGGATGAATCCCACTTGGTTGTGGTGTATGAGCTTTTTAATGTATTGTTGGATGTGATTTGCCAATATTTTTTTGAGGATTTAGCATTTATATTCATCAGAGATATTGGCCTGAAGTTTTCTTTCTTTGTTGTGTCTCTATCT
>NW_028081030.1:0-1792 GCF_014824575.4 Sturnira hondurensis | reverse complement strand
TGGAACCATAGAAATGAAGAACACATGGAGGGTTAGCAACAGGGGAGTGGGAGGAGGAAAAGGGGGGGAGAAAGTACAGAAAATAGCATAGACAGTAGGTAGAATATAGATGGGGGGCAAGAATAGTAGGGGAAATATAGGATCTAAAGAACTTGAGACACGTGGGGAAATATAGGATCTAAAGAACACGTGGTCATAAACTAAAGGGGGGAATGGTGGTGGAGAGGGGAATGAAGGGGGGGATAGAACAACTGTAATGGTATAATCAATAAAATATATTTAAAAAACAAATTAAAATGCATGTGGCATAGTCTGTAAGTTAGACACTGCACTGCAGCAGGACTCAGGTGAGCTGTGTCATGGATGACATTACAATGAGTGGGAATGACAGCACCATCTTTCACAGACTGACTCACAATAAAAAAATCATACCTGGAATTATAGATCTTGTGCGTATCAGCTTATTTGAGAAGAAGAATGTAGCCAACTAGTATCTAAAGTGACATTAATTAACAGAAATCTACTCTACAGAGTTTCCTTTGTATTTAAAAGGCTAGCTATCTACTGAGGAAATCTACAAAGGATAGTAAAACCACTAACACAAGTAATAACTTCCATGGGATTTAGACTTAAAAGCATAGGTACTTATGCCTAAAGGCAGAAATATAAAATTAGCACATTTGATGTGATCACAGGTGACTCTATTCAGAAATCTAAAAATAGGCACTTCCCACCTCTCCCTAAGAGTCACCAGAATATATTCCATCTCCTTAAATGATACAACAGGGGACACACACCCAGCAAAATAGGGGAGGGTTTGAGCTGCACATGTGTATGCCACCCTAGCAACCTGAAACCACACTGGGGAGCAGAATCATTCCATTGAAAAAAAAGGAGCACCTAAAAACACGGTTCTTCCTTTTGATCTCCTCTTTTACCCCGGCCCAGACATTCAGGACACTAAGAGGGGAGAGGAAGAGGCTTGGGCCTGTCAGGGGCGGGCCCCTGCCTCAAAAATTACAAGACAGTGCCAATCTGTCCTGGGGCTGAAGGCTCTAGGGCCATCATCTCCTAGTGAGGGCCTATCTGCGGTTGCCCTGTGAGCATAGGTAGAAAGAAGACAGGTGCTGGTGGGTGGTAGGAGGCCTGGATGCGCAGACTGCAAAGATGACTGAAGCTAGACAGCAACCAGAGACCAGCTAAGCCACCTACATTTAAGATACTTTTGGGTGGGAGAAGAGGTTCCTGGTGCAACATTGAACTGAGCTGGAAGAGGGTGACAGAGTGATTTTTCTTTGGGTGTCTTAGAGGAAACAGGCTTTGACACAAAACCTTGCTGTTATTTCAAATTATATGATTGTTACAAATATTTAAACAGCTCTTTTTGTTTTCCTCCCCTCTACCGCTCTTATCATTGTTAAACAAAAGATTCTAGCCCTGGCTGGTGTAGCTCAGTGGATTGAGCGTGGGCTGTGAACCAAAGGGTCACTGGTTCGATTCCCAGTCAGGGCACATGCCTGGGTTGCAGGCCAGGTCCCCAGTTGGGGCATGTGAGAGACAACCACAGATTGATATTTCTCTCCCTCTCTTTCTCCTTCCCTTCCCATCTCTCTAAAAATAAATAAATAAAATGATTTTTTAAAAAGATTCTTGACCAGGCTGGGTACCCTCCTTAGCTAGAGCCTTGACCCAAAATCATGGAGGCTGAATGGTATGCTATTAAACAACGAATGGATCAATATTGAAATTAGGGAAGAAATCAAAAAGTTTCTGGAAACAAATGAAAATGAAC
>NW_028081029.1:0-896 GCF_014824575.4 Sturnira hondurensis | reverse complement strand
AATGTACATCAGGTTGTTTCCATTATGTGGCTACTGTGAAGAATGTTATAAGGACATGACAGTGCAGATATCTCCTAGGGGTACTGATTTTGTTTCTATTGGATATACCCAGAAATGAGGTTTCTGGATTATATGGTAGTTCTATTTCAAGGAACCTCCATAGTGTTGTCCATAGTCACTGTACCATTTTACATCCCCACCAATCAGACACGAGAGTTCCCTGTACTCCACACTCTCTCCAGCACTTAATATCACTTTTTCTTTTTTAAATAAGAGTCATTCTAACAGGTGCTAGGTGATATCTCATTGCGGTTTTGATTTATATTCATTATGATTAGTTACACTGACCACTTTTTCATACACCTGTTGGCCATTTTTATGTCTTCTTTTGAAAAATGTCTATTTGGGTCCTTTGTCCATTTGATAAAATTCTGACCCAGGGATAAGTTTATTGATTTTAGAGAGGGAGGGAGGAAGGGAGAGAGAAAGAGAGAGAGAGAAACATTTATCAGTTGCCTCTTGTTCGTACCCTGACAGTAGATTGAACCCACAATATTTTGGGGTACAGTGTTCAGGATGATGCTCCAAGCAACTGAGCCACCCAGCCAGGGCTAGCTATTTATTTATTTGTATTGATTTTTTTCTTGCCCATTTTTAAATTGGGTTATTTGTTTTCTTGTTTTTGACTCATATGAGTTCGGTGTGAAATAACAAGGACCTTGTTATCCATTTTATAGCCTTGGTGTGGCCAGTGGAGAAGCATTGCTTATATGCCCTTGTCAGTGGCCCTTTGCAAACATCCTTTTGTCTCCTGTTAGGACATCACAGTCTGCTTATCAACATAGATGACTTTTACTTCTGAATGTGTATGTTCCTCTTTTAATAGTTCAGGATAA
>NW_028081028.1:0-691 GCF_014824575.4 Sturnira hondurensis | reverse complement strand
AGAAACCTGTACTTGAACAAGAATTAAATAAAAATTATATTAAAAAAAAAAGTTATATGTGAACAACAAACCACTCAGCCAGACTGGTAAGAGGGGTGGAGTGAGCGGCGGAGTGGGGTCGGGCTGGAAAGATCATTTGGTCTGACAGACCCAGGAGTGCAGGCGGTTGGTGGATCCCAGGCGTGGGGTGGCAACAGGCGGACCCAGTGAGGGCGCAGGGCGGCTGGCTGACTGTGGTCACACATTCGCGCGCAGATAAACCAAGCGAAGGAGCGAACAGCGAGACAGACCGCTCAGGCTAGGGCCCCAGCAACAGGAATTAGAGCCTGAAAGCACCAACTGGAAAGACTCTCGGGGTCGAGGGGCCGGGAGAGACTCCCAGGTTCACAGAGAGTTCCTTGGAGAGACCCACAAGGTCCTGGAGGGTACACGGGCCCACACACCCGGGAACCAGCACCAGAGGGGCCCAATTTGCTTGTGGGAAGCTGCAGAGGGAACAGAAATCTGAGAGAGGGAGAGAGTGCAGAGCGGAGCAAAGCACCATTTTTTCCCCTCTAGGACCCCTCCCCCACATACAGCATCACAACCCAGCGACTGGGTCGCCCCGCCCTGGTGAACACCTAAGGTTCCGCCCCTCATACATAACAGGTGCGAACAGACCAAACATTATGACTCAAGAACAGCTCAAAGC
>NW_028081027.1:0-522 GCF_014824575.4 Sturnira hondurensis | reverse complement strand
CCCCTGCTGCTTTTCACAGTTGGAAGTTATCTGGATTCCTTTCTAGCTCTGGCGCTGTAGGCTGGGGAGCCCAGTTTGGGGTTCAGTCCCCACACTGCTCAGTGGGAACTCCTGTGCCACTGAAATATCCCTCTGGCACTTCAGCTGCTTCCCCATGGGAGTCCAGCCAGACCTCTTGTGTCTCTCCGCACTCCTTAGCAAACTTGTGGTGGTGAAGTGTTCTCTTCTGCTGTCCACGGTTGTAAGGCTTCTCTCCAGCTAATGTTGTTGGTCATTCAGGATGCTTTCACTACAGTGTAGTTGTAATTCCAGATCGGTCCTGGGAGGAGGTTAGTGGTACTTCCACTTACTCCTCTGCCATCTTGGGTCCTCTGAAGGCTTTTGGCTTTTTGTCATTTATGTTCATAATCATTGGACTAAGAAAGTGTTCTTTTTTATTTTATTATTTATTTATTTATTTTTCAAGTACACTTTTCTGTCTATTACTCCCATCCCAACTCACCCCCCGCCCCGTGCTACCCC
>NW_028081026.1:0-696 GCF_014824575.4 Sturnira hondurensis | reverse complement strand
TCAGCATGGGGATCACTGTGGTGTAGAACACAGAGGCCACATTCTCCTGAGCGAGGGAATTGGCTGTAGAGGGTTTTAAGTACATGAATGCAGTCGATCCATAATACAAGCCTACAGCGGCAAGGGGGGAGCTGCAGGTGTAAAAGGCTTTGGACCTTCCTTTTGTAGTGCTGATGCGGTGGATGCTGGAGAAGATGAAGGCATAGGAAACAAGCATTGCGAAGCCAGTGACTATGATGTTGAATCCAGCTTCAAAGAAGACTATCACCTCAATATCATAGGTGGTAGAGCAGGAGAGCTTCATGAGGGGGAGGATGTCACAGAAATAATGACTGATGAGGACATCACAATAGGGCAGTTGTAACATGAGGCTGGTCTCTATTGTTGAGCCAATAAGCCCTATTACATAAACCACAGCCACCAGCAGGGAGCAGACCTGATGAGACATGATAATGTTGTAAAGCAAAGGCCTGCAGATGGCAACATAGCGGTCATAGGCCATGACTGTCAGCATGTAACACTCAGCAATGACAAACACGAGGAAGAAGTAGAGCTGTGACATGCACCCTGCACAGGAAATGATGTTTAGTTCTGACAAGAAGTTCAACAGCATTCTAGGGGCAATGATTGAAGAGTAGCAGAGTTCCATGAGTGACAGATTGCTGAGGAAGAAGTACATGGGGGTGTGAAGCTGAG
>NW_028081025.1:0-1312 GCF_014824575.4 Sturnira hondurensis | reverse complement strand
GTGAAAGTTTCTGAAACAACATCCAAAGATCATAACTCAAGATCAGTTATGTTCTAAAGATCCTGTTCTTACCCAGGCTATCACAATTCATCATGATTTATGCTTTGTATTTTGTAATAATACATTTGTTTTATTTTAAATAATTCTTGAAATAATTAGATAGACTCACACATCTTTCGATATGAAATTTTTGCTGAAATTGAGGTTGCATTTGTCGTTTTTCTTCCCCTGCCCCCTTGCAGTATTAGAGCTTTGGCTGCATTTTAACACTTGAAACTGTAACTTCTGTTCTGGTTGTTTTTCTGCTTGTTTTTATGTGAATAATGTCAGCTGTAATAAGTCTTAAATTACTGTATGAAAAGGTCAGCAGGTCTTTTTTGCGAATGTTACCTATTTAATCCCAGCGATTAAAGGAAGGGCTTAGATTCAACAGACCACTGATTGACTACTTTCCAGAACAGATTTTCAACTTTTTTCATCTGATGGCACACAAAAACTAATTACTAAAATTTTGCAGCACACCCAAAAACATATTTTTCACCAGTCTGACAAAAAAATAGGTATGATTTGGTTTCATTCACAACAGACACCTATTGTTCTGTTAGCCATTGTCATTTTTTTTACTTGATGATCTAAGGAAAAAGAAGTTAGTACCCCTAACCAAATAGTCAGGTATTGCATGTTTCAAAATTCTTGTGGCACATAATTGCTGTTGTATAGGTATGCTCTTAAACAATAGAAATTGTGGATATGTGCAAGCAAAATCTAATTTTAACATTGCCCTGTTAAAAGAAATGGATGGGATCTGTGTTTAAAACATGTAGAGTGGCTTTGCACAAGGTTATAGCTGCAATCAATACTAAAATGTTGGCTCTTGCCCTAAATATGTTTCTTTTTAATGACTTCTTTGAGCCTGAACTTTAAGGAAAATTTATCTCCTGACAGTACTATAGTTTTTCAGACCTTGTTTATAAAGTTAGATGTTTTCTTGTGTTTTGATTTATAACTTTGTAAAAATGAGATGACTTAAAATTAGGGCATATGAGGCAGCTGAAGTAGGAGGCTGTTAAAGTAGAGAGCGGTCCTAGGAAAATAAGTGTTTTAATCACTTTTTTTAAAAAGGAGAATACTGTAGAAAAGGGTATACATGACTATATCAGACTAATTCTACCGGTTACCCTTGGAATGAGATTTGGGATTGGAGGCACTGGTGGTTAGAGTCTTTGTTACTACTGTTTTTACTGGGGGGGGGGGGGCATATGCATTCATCCCTAATATAATTAAAAGGGGTGTCTTTTATGCATTTTATTTA
>NW_028081024.1:0-878 GCF_014824575.4 Sturnira hondurensis | reverse complement strand
ACAAGCCCTGAGGAGCAGGCACACTCTCTACCCCAAGTGGAGCTGCATTTGTGGCCAGGACCCACAGTCCTACCAAAGACACTTCAGGTCCGTGACGTGTCCATGCCTTGGAGCACGAATCTGGATCTCAGTATTCTCATTGTTTAAAGATTTATTTATTCCCTCTAGAGAGATGAGAGGGAATAAGAGAGAAAGACAAACATCAATGTGAGAGAGAATTATCCGTTGGTTGCCTCTCACATGCACCCCAACAGGGTTCCAAATCTACAACCCAGGCATGTGCCCTGACTGGGAAAGGAACCGGCAATCCTTTGCTTGGCAGCACTAAGCCTAGCCAGCCGAGGCTCACCAGGCAGGGCTTTGTTCTCTCTTCCCAAAGGACAGCTGATGAAGACAACTGTGTCTTCAGTTGGGGAATGATGAGCTAAGAAGAGCTGCTTTAGCGTGTGGGAGCTGCAGGGAGAGAGAAGTAGGAGGGGTTTGTGCATAAAGGGGGAGACATGGCCCCACTATGGTGGAGTTGCTGGCACAGAGGGACGTGGCCACCACTCCCACCTGCCAGGCAAACAGGGTCAGGTCACAGCTGTGGTTTCTGAACTGTTTTCCTTTGAAGCCATTTGGGAAGTTCCATTGCCCGGACTCCTCCTGTTTGTAATACGGACTGAGAAACCGGGGACTCTGATCGAGAGCCTGCGGGTATCAGTACATAGTCCTGTGTCCAGAGATGGGCTGGCATTTCAGAACGGCCTCCCCACCATGGCCATTGATGAGGTTTCTTCGGGAGTAAGTGACTCCAGTAGCCACTGACCCTGTGGAAGAAGGACAGGGAGCTGAGACCAGCCCAGGAGGCAGATGGACACTCCAGCAACCATCAAGAA
>NW_028081023.1:0-897 GCF_014824575.4 Sturnira hondurensis | reverse complement strand
TAAACAAAATAGACAAACCTTTAAGTAGGCTCATCAAGAAAAGAAGAGAGAATACACAAATAAACACAATCAGAAATGAAAGAGGAGAGATTACAACTGATACTGCAGAAATAGAAAGGATTGTAAGAAATTACTATGAAGAATTGTGCGCCAAGAAATTTCAAAACCTAGGTGAAAGGGACAAATTTTTAGAAAAATATAATCTTCCAAAATTCAATGAAAAAGAAGCAGAAAACCTGAACAGGCCAATAACAGCAAATGAAATTGAAGCAGTAATCAAAAAACTCCCATCACACAAAAGCCCTGGACCAGATGGTTTCACAGGAGAATTCTACAAAGCTTTTAAGGAAGAGCTAACCCCTATCCTTCACAGACTGTTCCAAAAAATCCAAAAAGAGGGAAAACTCCCCAACTCTTTTTATAAAGCCAGCATCATCCTAATTCCAAAGCCAGATAGAGACACAACAAAGAAAGAAAACTTCAGGTCAATATCGCTGATGAACATAGACAGTAAAATCCTCAATAAAATATTAGCAAATCGCATCCAACAATACATCAAAAAGATCATACACCATGACCAAGTGGGATTCATCCCAGGGATGCAAGGGTGGATCAATATACGCAAATCAATAAATGTAATGCACCATATAAACAAAAGCAAAGACAAAAATCACATGGTCATATCAATAGAAGCGGAAAAAGCTTTTGATAAGGTTCAACACCCATTTAGGATAAAGGTACTCAGAAAAATGGGAATAGAGGGAGCATTCCTCAACATAATAAAGGCCATATATGAAAGACTTACAGCCAACATCATGCTCAATGGGCAAAAACTGAAAGCTTTTCCTAAGATCAGGAACAAGACAAGGTTGCCCACTTTCACCACTTCTATTCAAT
>NW_028081022.1:0-507 GCF_014824575.4 Sturnira hondurensis | reverse complement strand
GAGGAATAGAGTAAGATAAGGCACGAGGAAAGGACTCTCTTCTTGTTTTAACTAGAATGGAAACTAAACTTTCGACCTTTCCAGTCCTGTGCTAATGCCTGGATATCCATGAGACCTACTGATCACCCCCTGAAGAACTGAGGGAAGAATGTTCACATGCCTATATCACCTGACATTCACTATCCAGACCACCAGTCATTTAGGGGATTACCATCTCTAAAGAGTAAGTAGAATGCAAGACTGATTTTCCCAGGACTGTATATTATAGAGACACTTGTCTTCCTTTCTTGTTTGCAACACTGAGTATCACCTTGTTGTGTTTCCACTTTGCAAACCTTAAGACAATTGTTTAAATTTTTATCATTGTGGATGAAAAGGGTTCACATATTAAACCTCACAAGCTGAGGGGAGACCTTTGTGGCAGCCTCATTAACTCAGAGATCTAACATAACCACGAAGGATGGTCTGAAATGAAAACTTACTGACTAAAAGCAGTTTATGGCAGGT
>NW_028081021.1:0-680 GCF_014824575.4 Sturnira hondurensis | reverse complement strand
ATTTTAAAACTATGAGTCCTCCCTTACAAACACACACACACACACACACACAAGTATATCAAGTAGCAGACAGTGGAGCCATCCTGACTTGAGGTATTTTTTGAATAAATCTTGACATGCATAAATTTTTAAAATCATTGGTTGTCAAGTAAGCTTTATAGGCCCAAGTGGAATCCCAGTAATTGAACCTAAAAATAAAATTATAACGAGAATTTAGTAAGCATTCTAAAACTGAAAACTAAAAACTGAGTAAGCATATTTCAAAAGAGATGATTCTACAGTAAACATTTATAACTGAAGTTACAAAAATATAAATCTAATAAGCATGTAGGAGGATCCACATTTATTCTACTATACTATTGAAAATATGGACTTACCAAAGTTTTAAAAACATGCAAAGAAATGAAAAAATATCTTCCATACTCTGGGGGATAAATCAGCCATACAAAATAACTTTCATAGGAATAGAATGTTGGAATTTTTATACAAATATTTAATACTAGTTATTGTAAATATATATGTTCCCAAGCTGTATTTTAAAAACTGTGTTCTAATAACTCTATGGAAATATGATGGCAGTGACAGAACAATTAAGGAAATAAAAACTGTGTGAATGAATCAAAATTACCAGTTGAAAAATCATTATCTACACTACAAAATTCAATACATTTACATAAATA
>NW_028081020.1:0-721 GCF_014824575.4 Sturnira hondurensis | reverse complement strand
GATCAGGGGAGGAGTCGGAAATAGGAGTACAGGGGAAGATTGGTGAGGGGATTTAAACCCAGACGTAGCAGCCATTGAAAAAGAGAGCCACATGGTTTCAACAGGGTTAAGAACTCCTCTTGCCCAGGTGAAAGGGAAAACCACTTAGCTTTGCAGAATGGAGACCTCTGCAGCCAGGTGAAGAAGAAAGCCACACGCTTTTGGTCAGAGTGCTGACCTGTGCAGCTTTGGTAGAAGAGGCCCACGCAGCTTTGGGGCACTCCCTTTGGCCGAGTGGCCTGGAAAGTAGGAGAGACTTTGACTGGGACTTGGTACAAAGAACTCTTGCCAGTGGAAGGTGCTACATGACTTTGGAATTGGAGATCCTGCCTGGACGGTCAACACAGCTGATGATACCAGCGGCCTGGAAAAAACGGATGTGTGCTTTTTTTCCTGATTTATGGTACCCAGAGTTAGGACAGGGAGAGAAGGGAGCACTCTGTGTGTGTGTGTGTGTGTGTGTGTGTGTGTGTGTAGGTGTATACCCTAAAAGACTTTAATATTTTAAGGAAGGCATTAGGCCTGAAGAGCTTTAAATAAACCTTTTGTTTCCTTTTCACAAATCTCTGGTATTGAGAGATGTCTTTCCAATTGGCGGCGGACAGAAGAGCCCAGTAGGTATTAGTATACCCTCCTTGGGAGGGGCCTCTGTTTTCTGTAGCAGTTTTTTTTTTTTTTTGGC
>NW_028081019.1:0-516 GCF_014824575.4 Sturnira hondurensis | reverse complement strand
CTTTGTGTGTGAATTACTTCAATAAAAATATTATTTAAGTTTATACAGGTGAAAAACTAACTGGCTTCTATTGGCTTGTATAATCCAGAAGTTGTATATGATGTTTTCATTTTAGATACTTTCTTCTAGAAACTTCTCTAAGAATCTGACAGATTGTCACTTTTACTTTTATAGGAAAGAAAATTTAATCTCAAACAAGTAAATGTAGGAGGTAGTAACATTGAGCTTTATATCAAGTTCCCTCAGAAACAAACAAAATAAGGACTTCGCCAAGATGGAGGCATAGGTGGAAACACTGTGCCTTCTCCCACAACCAAGTTTGAATACAACAAAGGTTTGGAGAAACCAAGACACAACCAAAGGACAGAAAATTGAATTATACGGAAGTCCGACTACATCTAGCCATTCAACTGGACGGTAAGAGGGGTGGAGCAAGCAGCGGAGCAGGGTCGGGCAGGACAGGGCCCCGACCCAGGCTCGCAGGCAGACAGGAACCAGTTGGGGTGCGGGGCAGAC
>NW_028081018.1:0-1046 GCF_014824575.4 Sturnira hondurensis | reverse complement strand
CGCCCTGGGCCATCAGAGTCACGGACGTGCTCCCGGATGCTCCCTGGGCTGAAGACGTGCTGTGCTTGGCAGCCGGACTCGGAGAGTCTGGGCTCCTTCCGTTTGGAGGAGTGCGTCCCGTGGCTGCTCCCACCGTGGGGGGGGGGGCGGGAAAAGCAGGCTCTGACACCCCCTCCACACTCCTCCCTGGAAAGGGCCGCCTGGGCCGCCAGGAGTCCTTGTTTGGCTTGGCAGGTCCAGCTTCCGTCTGGGTGACTGGCGGGGCACGTGGTGTCAGGAGGAGGGTGTCTTTTGTGTGCATGTTCTGGAGGCTGACGGACCTGGCACGTGGCAGGTGGGGGATGAATGTGAGCGTCAAGTCACGCAGAGTCCTGGGCTCTGTCCCGCTTCCCCTCACTGTGCAACTTTTCCCGCAGGGCGGCTATGGCCGGAGGGGCCCAGTGGGAACTAAGGTAAGTCTTCGGCGCCTCTGGTCTATCATGACTCCCGGTGGGCTCTCAGGGACTGTCCTGTGCCCACCACCCCCACACAGAGACCTCCTCTCTCCTTCGCTGTCAAGGCCGGTAGCTCCGTCAGCAGCTACCACCTTTCCCATTTCCATCAACTTAGCCCCTTCTAACGGACTTGGGACAACGACTAACCGTGGGCATAGGGCCGGGGAGGGGGTAAAAGGAAAAAGATGGAGGGGACAGTTCCAGGCACCCGTTGCCCACAATGTGCCCGCTTCTCTGGTCATTGGCAAGTCACAGTGTCTCGGACTTCTCGCCCATGAAGTATGGGTCCCCAGATGTCCTATTTCCCAAAGCCGCGGTGAGGAAAGGGGGAGGCCAGGGTGGGAGATGACTGTAACAGCACACAGTGACAGCTGGAGTTGGGTGTGAGGCATGTCACCTGGGGCTGCTGGGTCAGTGGCTTCCAACCCCCTGGGAGGGCTGGGGTTGCTGCCCGGTCCCCTTGTCCGGCGTGACTGTGGAGCAGAGAGCGGACGCTGGCATGAACCACCCTGACCCCTCCCTGCTTCTCCCCCCTTCTTTCCAGGGCAACAG
>NW_028081017.1:0-741 GCF_014824575.4 Sturnira hondurensis | reverse complement strand
ATAAATAAATAAATAAATAAATAAATAAATAAATAAAATCTCCTAAAAAAAAGAGTCAGTATTTATATATTAAGAGTGCCATTCATTGGTTGGAGTGGTCATGAATAAATCTCACCTAGATGAACTTTGCAAAAGTAAGCCAAACGTTCCTTTAGAAAGAAAGATGTTTGATCTGTTGGACATAGTTTATGGCTTTGTACTTGGTTGTGGGAGCGAGTTTGCCAGCAAGTTTCCTTGTCTACCATGGATGGAAGTAAAACTACTAAGACATGATCCATGATCTGCTTGGGGAGTAGAGGTGGCCAGTCTCTCAGAGGGCAAAGCTCAAGGTCAATTTTAATGAGTTTATACTGTAAATTCAGTTTATATTATAAACCCTTCCTCAATGGCTTTTTTTTGGGGGGGAGGGGGTTGTAATACACAGGAATACAGGGGGTAAGGATGAAACAGTAAATAACATGTCAAAAGTATCTGAGGGCTTTGTCTGAGTAAGTCTCTCAAAAAGGGGGTGGAAGAAAGTTTAGGAGACATACTCATTTACTGCTCGGTCCCTTAACATATGAGTGGAAGGAATCTTTGCAAAGCAGCCTTCACAGGTCTTTTAGGAATTGTTTTGTATGCCCGATGACTCGGGATCCCACTCTAGCTGGCTAGAGGCTGCACGGCCTCTCACATCACAGGTTTTCAGTCTTAAGTGGCTTAGAGCCAGGAGGAGCTCTATCTGGAGGACATGGGGACTTG
>NW_028081016.1:0-644 GCF_014824575.4 Sturnira hondurensis | reverse complement strand
TTTCTTGGAGTTTCCTGGAAGAGTGAAAGTAAATGAGTATTTTTAGTCTATTATCTTTATTTAAAAACAGTGCCCTTCCACCATTTTAACCCCACACATAAAGCTTATTATTTCTTGTTTCTCCTTTCCGCAGACTTTCCCTAGTGGCTAGTGTTCTTGGGTATTTGACCTGATTCATATACTTAAATACGTATGTATTTATTTACCTGAGCTCATATTGTTGAGCTTAATCTCTGTGTATACTGAGGATCTAAATTAGGGTTATTTTTCACGGAGGAATTGCATCTGCTTCGTCCAGTATCTGGGAGTGGACCCATTTACTCATCTTTAGAGCCCTATCAAACTCCTATGCCCAAGTTTGATGCAGACGGAGGGTTTCTTGGGTACGCGATAGCTCTGATACCATTATCTGTCCCAGGCACACTCTGCTTTTTTATGTTACCTACTGCCTATCACCCCTTCTTAAATTTTAGCTTATATTTTCTTTTTCTCTCCCATTCTCTTATATTCTAGCAAGTCGAGTAATGTATTAAAATAGTCTGCTTTAATATACACAAAAATCGATTATGTTTTAGAAATGGTCTGTTCTTGGGTCTACCCTGGGATACTCGGGAATAGGAAGGCTGGTGGAACTATGTTTTCAT
>NW_028081015.1:0-821 GCF_014824575.4 Sturnira hondurensis | reverse complement strand
CGGGTAATTTTTAAGAGACATAATGAGTACATTGTATTGCATATAGTATATACGCCTTCCTTTTCATTTCCCTTGATAAAAATAGACAATTACACAATATTATAGTCTGCAAATAATGTTTCCAACTACTTGAAGGTTGTAACTTACCTTCTTCTTGACACTTCTTAAAAAATTAGGGCCCTGGCTGGTGTAGCTCAATGGATTGAGCGGGGGCCTGCGAACCAGATGATCACGGTTCAATTCCCAGTCAGGGCACATGCCTAGGTTGCAGGCCAGTTCCTGACAGGGGACACACCAGAGGCAACCATACATTGATGTCTCTCTCTCTCTCTCCTTCCTTTCCCCTCTACAGATAAATAAATAAAGTCTTTAAAAAAATTAACACTTCTTGTTTTTTGAGTTATTGATGATAGCCACTACAATAGATGAGAAATGGTACCTCATTATATATATATTTTAATTTTTGTTCAAGTACCGTTTTCTGTCTTTTGCTCCCATCCCAGCTCACCCCTCCTAGTGCTCCCCACCTCCCTCCCATTTCCACTCCCCTTAGTTTTTGTCCATAAGTCTTTCATACTTGTTTCTGTAAACCCTTCCCCTTTTCCCCTGAAATTCCCTCCCCTCCCCTATATGGGTCCTGGCACCCTGTTCTCTATTTCAGTGTCTTTGGTTATATTTTGCCTGCTTTTTGTTTGGTTGTTTATGTACCTGTTAAAGGTGAGATCATGTAGTATTTGTCTTTCACCACCTGGCTTATTTTGCTTAGCACAATGCTTTCCATTTACATCCATGCTGTTGCAATAGGTAGGAGCTCCTTCTTT
>NW_028081014.1:0-512 GCF_014824575.4 Sturnira hondurensis | reverse complement strand
TTTGCCTACCACTGTATTAACCAACCTTCCTTCTTTCCTCCCTTTCTTAAGTGTTTTAGTATTAATTGTTTTAAAATTTTTTACAATAATCTATCAGAAAGAAAATATAAGTAGATTTTTTTTTGTAATCAACCAGGCCCCTTTACTCTTCCATATGTATGCGCTACAAACAAGGCTGCTTTCTCTCTGTCTCCTGATCCCCGTCCCCTCTGGGATGGACCACACCCTCACCCACCCATCAGACGTTCACAGTGCTTATGCTGGGACCGCTGTCCCGACACCGCCCCGCAGCCCTGGGCGTCCATTCCTCCTTGTGCTACGTGGGATGGGAGGCGAGATATTCACTTCTCAGACTCCCTGCAGTCAAGAGTTCTGGCTGTAATTTAGACTGTTTTGAAGGAAAGATGCAGAAGCCGCCCACCTGCAGCCCTGATGGTGGCCACGTCCTGGGAGATAGATGTCTGTGACTGCTGGAGTCCACGATCCCGGGTCTGGGCCCCACGATCCCGGGT
>NW_028081013.1:0-1098 GCF_014824575.4 Sturnira hondurensis | reverse complement strand
TTGACCCAGCAATTCCACTGTTGGGAGTATATCCTAAGAACCCTGAAGCACCGATCCAAAAGAAGCTATGCCCCCCGATGTTCATAGCAGCACAATTCACGATAGCCAAGAGGTGGAAGCCACCTAGATGCCCATCAGTCAATGACTGGATCAAAAACCTATGGTGCATTTACACAATGGAATTCTATGCTGCAGAAAGGAAGAAGGAGCTCCTACCCTTTACAACAGCATAGATGGAACTGGAAAGCATTATGCTGAGCAAAATAAACCAGGCAGTGAAAGACAAATACCCTATGATATCACCATTAACTGGAGTCTAAACAACAAAACAAACAAAAAAGCAATAAGTGACTAAAGACACTGAAATACAGAGCGTGCGGACAGTGTCCAGAGGGGAGAGGGGAGAGAATCACAGGGGAAAAGGGGAAGGACTCACCTGAACAAGTATAAAGGACACATGGACAATAGCTAAAGTGGGGGGCGGAAATGGAAGGGAGGTGGTGAGGACTAGGCGGGGCAGGCTGGGAATATAAGACAGAAAACTACTTGAACAAGAATTAAATTAAAAAAAAAGAAATTCTGAAACTCAGCAAAGCCTGTGAGAGGATGGTGTGGTGTATATTTTACCACAAATGTGCAGCTCTCACTCCACGTGGTGTGTGTTCGATCGGCTCAAACATGCCACAACCATGGCTTCTGTGTGCCCCCGACCAGGTGGCTGCCATCCAAATAGCAACACCTGCTTTGTTCCCTTGGAACCAGTGGAAGACATGTGTAACCGTGAGCACAAGCTCAAGCTTGGTTGTCTGACGTCTTTGGTGACTTTCGAGATACAGCAAGCATTTTGGACACAAGTCTCCCAAACTTACCCAGCAAGATCAGCATTTATCTCCATTAGAAGGACTAATGGAGGCTGCAGATGGTCAGCTGAAGTCACTCTGGCTGCGGTGGGCAGGAACCCGGGGAGTGAGCAGCACCATGTCTGGACCCCCCACCAACACCCCTTGACCTCGGTCTGCTCCGTCTCCCCCAGGACCAGAGCCTGGCTCCTCATCTTTTTCCACTCTCTTCTGCATTCCCACAGCTCCTTGTCTGCTG
>NW_028081012.1:0-1461 GCF_014824575.4 Sturnira hondurensis | reverse complement strand
ATCTCACTCTTCCCCTCAGAACCTGACAGCAACCCAGAGGGAAGCAGCAAAGGCAAGAGATCAGGAGAAGGGTTTCTGCTGATGTCACAGAGCAGCCAGGCCTATGTGACAACAGAGACTCTGCCTGCGTCACCCCTGCTGTGCCCTGGTGTCAGGACAGGCAGTGAGCTGGGCGCAGGCCTTTTGCCTGTGAAACCGCATCTGTTACTGTTGGGAGTTCCCCTAATGAAGCCCAAGTACTGCACCACTACACGCTTCTCCAACTGCAGGATGCCCGCCCCAACTCTGTGCAGAGAGGACAAAAGCAGAGTGTCCAATACATCTTTCTGGAGCATTAAGTTTATTACAAAAGTTGGAGAAATCAAATACTTTAATTAAGAACATCTACAAGCATGGGAGCAAAGGAGAGCAGGGGAGGGGAGAAGGGTCCTGGAAAGAACAGTCCAGACTCTGAGGTCTGATTAGGTGGGGGCTGAGGGGTAGACCTGCAAGAGGAGAGGCCTCTCTTGCTGACCCCCCAGGGGGCTCCAGGCCGTCCTCCTTAAGGTGCTTCTGAAGGCCACAGAGATGCTGTGAATCCCCTGCAGGAACCCTGGGGCGGTTTGCACTCGTCCATCATCCTGGGGACCAAGTCCTGTCACCTGCACACACAGCGTGTGTGTCCGGCAGTGCTCTCACCTGCAGCTGTCTGTGTGCCACCTCTGGCTGGTCTCCCGCACCAGTGATCGGCTTCCCCGAAGCTCAGTTCCTCCAGATTCATCATTTAAAATGTAGGGAGTGTGCCTCTCCTGGTGTGGCTCAGTGGGTTGGGTGTCTTCTTGCAAGCTGCAGGGTCCCTGGTTGGATTCCTGGTCAGAGCACATGTGTGGCCAGGCCCCTGGTTGGGCCCAGGGTCCTCAGGTTCTTGGTCAAATGTATCTGCTGTAGGCCGTCCACCAGTGGAAATTTTTCTTCATTACATTGGCATAACTCTTTTTCCACTGGTGGACGGCCTACAGCAAATACATTTGACCAAGAACCTGAGGATTCTCCGAGCCACACCCTTTCGGCCCCTGTTGGGACCAGAGGGAGAGCCTGGGGTCCCACCGCCCAGCTCTGAAGTTTGTTGGCAGGACCTGCTGCTGCCGTTGGTGTGGGCGGTGGAGGAGTCCCCAGGGCCACGCTGGAGGGCTGGGCTGGGGGTGGCGGTTCCAGACTCTGGGCCAGGTAGCAGAGTGGTGGTCCTCCCTTCCAGGGCGAGTGAGTAAGCCGAGGAGATGGACTGCAGGCTGATGGACTTCACCATCTCTTTTGGGATGCAGGTGGACAAGGAGGAGCTGGATTGCAGGCTGGGTGGGGGGCCGGGCACTGTGTCTCCTGAGAAGCAGGTGGACGAGGAGGAGGAGCTGGAGTCCAGGCTGGATGGGGGAGCGGACTTCCTCACTTCCACTCTGGGTGGGGGCCCTTCCTTCCTGACATCCT